>NC_061830.1:12804990-12814990 GCF_019202785.1 Penaeus chinensis
GGGGAGGGGAGAAGGGGTGGGGAGAAGGGGAGGGGAGAAGGGGAGAGGAGAAGGGGAAGGGAGAAAGAGTAGGGAGAAGGGGAGGGGAGAAAGAGTGGGGAGAAAGAGTGGGGAGAAGGGGAAGGGAGAAGGTGTGGGGAGAAGGTGTGGGGAGAAGGAGTGGGGAGAAGAGGGGGAGAAGGGGAAGGGAGAAGGAGTGGGGAGAAGGGGGGGAAGGGGGGGGAGAAGGGGAGGAAGGAGAGAGAGAGGGAATTGTGGGGAAAGGGAAGAAGACAAAAAGGGGAGGGAAAGAAAAGAAAGAGAAGGAGAGGGGAGAAGGGGTGAGGGGAAGGGGTGGGGAGAAGGGGTGGGGGGAAGGGGAGGCAAAGAGACGGGGGAGAAGGGAGAGAGGGAGAGAGATGGGGTGGGGAAAAATGGAGGAAGGAGAAAGAGAAAGAGAGACGGAGAAGTAGAGGAGGGAAATAAGTGGGGGAGGGAGATAGGGAAAGAGAAGTGGAGGAGGGAAAGACGGAATTGGGGAGAAAGGAAGAAGGAAAAGAAGAGGTAGAGAAAAAAAAAAGAGGTAGAGAAAGGGATTGAAAAGGAGAGGGGAAAGACAGGAGGAAATGGGCCAGAGGGAAAAGGGGAAGAGAGAGAAGGGAGGAGGGAAAAGGAGAAGAGAGAGATGGGAGGAGGGAAAAGGGAGAGAGAAAAAAGGGAGGAAGGAAAAGGGAAAGAGAGAGAAGGGAGGAGGGAAAAGGGAAGTTAGAGTGCAAAGAAGGGATAAGAGTGGAAAAAGGAAAGAGAGGACAAGGAAGAAAGAAGGAGAGGAAGGTAAAAGAGAAGTTAGAAGAGAAAGAAGAGAGAAGGGGGAAGAGGGAGAGAGACGGAGATAAGGAGTGAAGTTGTGGGTAGAAGAGGAGGAAGGAAAGAGAAGAAGAGAGAGAAAGAATTGGGGAAAAGGGGAGAGCAGGGGAAGGGGGGGAAGGAAAGAGGGGAAGAGGGAGAGACAAATGGATAAAGGGCGAGATAGTACAAGGGGAGAAGATGAGGTGAGAGGAAATGGGAAAAGGGAGAAGGAGACTTAGAAAAGGAGATAAAGGGAAAGGAAGAGAGAGAATATGGGGAGAGAGGAAGAGTGAGGGAAGAGGGAGCGAAACGGAGGAGAAAGGAAAGAAGATAAATGGGGAGAAAGGGAAAGGGGAAGAGACACAGAAGGGAAAAATAGAGTAGGAAAATGAGCTAAGATAAAGAGGGAAATAGAAGACAAAAGTAAAAAGGGAAGAAAGAGAAGACGACAAAAGAGGGAGAGAGAGACGCATAAGTGAGGACGTTGTGCTTGGACTCAGATGATGATAAAGGGAGGAGGAAGAAAAGGAGGAGAAGAGGGGGAGGAGGAGGAAGAAAAGGAGGAGTAAGAGGAGGAAGAGGAGAAGTAAGAGAAGGGGAGGAGGAGGAGAAGGAAAGGAAGGAGGAAGAGGAGGAGGAAAAGGAAGGGGAGGGGGAGGAGGAAGAGGAGGAGGATTAAGGGAAGGGGGAGGAGGAGGAGAAAGAAAAGGAGGAGAAGAGGAGGAGGAGGAGGAGGAGGAGGAAAGGGAGGAGGAAGAAGAGGAGGAAAAGGAAGGGGAGGGGGAGGAGGAAGAGGAGGAGGAGTAAGAGAAGGGGGAGGAGGAGGAGGAGGAGGAGAGGAAGAAGAAGAGGAGGACGAAGAAGAGAAGGAGGAGAAGGAGGAGACAGGATGGAAGGGAAGAGGAGGAAGAGGAGGAGGAGGTAATAACGAAATGAAAATAAGGAAGAGATAACAGCGCAGGAAGAAGTTAAACGAAATATAATAACCTGCAACAAGAATAAAAGGATAATAATAAAGATAATGGCAATATCAACATTGACAATGATAATGATAATAACAATAATGGTAATAGTAGTAATAGTAATGGTGATAATAATAATAACAATGATAATAATTATGATTACTACGATAATGATAATGATAATAACATTAACAATAGCAACGTAAGTAAGCTAATGATGATGATAATGTGAATAAAGCAAGTAATAATGATAATGATAATGATAATAAATACCTTAATCAGAATGAGGATAACGATAGTGATAATGATCATAACAATGATATAAATGATAATAGTAATAAGATAATAATACTAATAAAAAATAATGAGGATGATAACAATAATGATGACAGTAATGATGATAATAAGAATAACAGTAATAAAACAATAATGAAGATAATGATAATAATGATAATAATAATAATAATAATAATAATAATAATAATGATAATAGTAATAATAATAATAATAATAATAATAATAATAATTATAAAAATAATAATAATAGTAATGATAATAATGGTAATAACAGTAATAACAATAATGATAATAACAACCATAAAGAGAGTAATAATAATAGTAATATCAATATTAATAGAAATAAAGGCAATGATAAAAAGATAATGATAATAACAGTAAAATTAATAACAATGATAATGATAATAATGATGATGATAACAATAATGATAAAAAGGCTAATAATGATGACAATAATAATAATAATAATATTAATAATAATAATAATAATAATGATAATCACAATGCTAATGGTAATAGTAGTAATAAGAATAAGAATCATAATAATACATAATAATAGAAAATGATAATGATTATATTCTTTACCGTTATTATTATCATCATTACATATATATTATACACAGTACATATACCCGTATCAATTGCACCATGTACTTAAATCCAAAATAAAGTTCCCTCACTTCCCCACCCTGAGCCTTTGATCTGAAGGAAGCGAAATTCCTGAGGCTGATCTCCCGACAGAAGACGAGAAAATATTCCAGACGTTGGCTAAGCTCACTGAGACGAAGGTGCAGAGGAGCCATGCTTGTTCCTTTTTCGCGAGAGGAACCAGAGGGAGGAGAAGATTAAGACGTGGGTCCATAAGCCGCTGCCAAAGCACGCGCGATTGATATCATCGATAAAAATTGACAGCACTGTGCTCGCTCACTCCTGAAAGGGCTGGTCTTAATCCTCCTTCGGTCCATTAGAGACATAGACGAGGCCGCGGCGTCTTGGATCGCTGGCTGACTCAATGAAAATGGGAGTATACAAGCATGCATACATACATAGTACATACCATATCATCAGCGTCAGAATTTACTTGAGTATACAAGCATGCATACATACATAGTACATACCATATCATCAGCGTCAGAATTTACTTGAGTATACAAGCATGCATACATACATAGTACATACCATATCATCAGCGTCAGAATTTACTTGAGTATACAACATGCATACAACATAGTACATACCATATCATCAGCGTCAGATTTACTTGAGTA
This sequence comes from Penaeus chinensis, assembly GCF_019202785.1. Lineage (NCBI taxonomy): Eukaryota > Metazoa > Arthropoda > Malacostraca > Decapoda > Penaeidae > Penaeus > Penaeus chinensis. The sequence goes on from NC_061830.1 coordinate 12,808,346, forward strand.
TACCCAGCATGCATACATACATAGTACATACCATATCATCAGCGTCAGAATTTACTTGAGTATTCAAGCTTGCATACATTCATAGTACATACCATATCATCAGCGTCAGAATTTACTTGAGTATAAAAACATGCATACATACATAGTACATACCAAAATCATCAGCGTCGAATTTACTTGAGAAAACAAGCATGCATACATACATAGACAACCAATCATCACGTCAGAAATTTTCTTGATATACAAGCATGCATAAAATACAAAGTACAACCATATCATCAGCTCAGAATTTACTTGAGTATACAAGCATGCATACATTCATATACATACCATATCATCAGCGTCAGAATTTACTTGAAATATACAAGCATTCAAACATACATAGTACATACCATTTCATCAGCGTCAAATTTACTTGAGTATAAAAAGCATGCATACAAAACATAGTACATACCATATCATCAGCGTCAGAATTTACTTGAGTATACAAGCAGGGATACATACATAGTACATACCATATCATCCGCAGAAATTACTTTAGTATACAAGCAGCTACATACATAGTACAAACCAATCAACAGGCAAATTTACTTGATATACAAGCATGCAACATGCATAGTACATACCATATCATCAGCTCCCGAATTTACTTGATTTTCAAGCATGCAACAAAACATAGTACATACCATATCATCAGGTCAGAATTTACTGAGTATAACAAGCATGCATACATACATAAACATACCATATCATCAGCGTCAGAATTTACTTGGGGTATACAAGCATGCATACATACATGTACATACCAATCATCAGCGTCAGAATTTACTTGAGTATACAAGCATGCATACATACTTAGTACATACCATATCACAGCGTCAGAATTTACTTGAGTAAACAAGAAAGCATACATACGTATACATACCATATCATCAGCGTCAGAATTTACTTGAGTATACAAGCATGCATACATACGTAGTACATACCATATCATCAGCGTCAGAATTTACTTGAGTATACAAGCATGCATACATACATAGTACATACCATATCATCAGCGTCAGAATTTACTTGAGTATACAAGCATGCATACATACGTAGTACATACCATATCATCAGCGTCAGAATTTACTTGAGTATACAAGCATGCATACATACGTAGTACATACCATATCATCAGCGTCAGAATTTACTTGAGTATACAAGCATGCATACATACATAGTATATACCATATCATCAGCGTCAGAATTTACTTGAGTATACAAGCATGCATACATACATAGTATATACCATATCATAAGTGTCAGAATTTACACATACAGCTAGCTAGCTAGATAGACTGACAGAGAGATGACTAAATAGACAGACATATAGGTAGATAGCTAGACAAAAAGCTAAATAAACAGCTAGACGAACATATTAACTGCCATAGGATAAAGATAGATACATTCCCTATTGCCCCTGTGATCAGGACATTTTAAGTGGCTTCTTCCCACCCAGCGCCTCCACCACACACCCGCCACCGAGCAGCGCATTTCCAATCATCTCCAAGCGGTCACCTCCCAAAGCTCGCAAGGAATCGCCAAGAAACGTGTTATGCATTTAATTGAATTCCCACTTCCTGATCAGCTGATAATTCGCTTTCTGTGCTTCGGGATAAGGTCTTTGTCTCGAAGGAGTTTGCCCTGAAGCTGGAGGAATTGGAGACGAAGCATCTTGCGTCGGACGAGGCGGGGCGAGAGGGAAAAAATCGCGATTGAAGGAGATTGACAATTAAGAAAGATCATTTTCGTTTTTTTTTTCTCTTGTTTTTTTTGTTCTTTTGTTCTGGTTTTGGTTTTTTTTTTTTTGGTTTTGTTTTCGTGCTTGTATTTGTTACTCTGTGTCTGACTGTCTTGTCTATTTGTCTATCTGCCTGTCTCACTTCGCATTAATTATATTTTTTTTTTGTCGTTGCTGTTTTTGCTTCCCTTTTTTGTATTTATTTTGGCTTCCGTCTACCTGCCTGCCTTTCTCTATTTTTATCTTTCTCCCTATCTACTCTGTCTATCTACTCTGTCTATCATCTACTCTGGCGATCTAATCTGTCTTTCCCTGTTCGCATGTTCCAGTATGTCTGTCTGTCTGTATGCCACTCACCCTTTCTGCCTGTCTCTGAAACGGAGGGCATTGCATATACATCACATAAGTGGATACATATGTGTATAAATACTTTAACAAGTACTGTAAACAGTTGTTCTTGTTCATGTAAGTTTAAGGAAATTAATGATAAAGATATTATGGCAATAATAATAGTTATGATTATAATAATGTTAATAATGATAATGACAATAACAGCGATGGTAATGATAATGATAATAATATAAATACAAATGATAGTAATGAGAATGATAATAATGATAATAATAATAGAAATAATAATAATAATAATAGTAATGATAATAATGATAATAATAATGAGAATGATAAAAGTAACAATTATATTGATAATGATGATAATAATGATAATGATAGCAACAGCAATAATATATGATTAAAGCGATAATAACATTAATTAGAGCAATAATAGAATTATAATGATAATGTTCATAGTAATAATACTAATAACAATTATTATGATAATGGAAGTAATATGGATGAAAATAATAATAATATCAATAATAATAGTAATAGTGATCATGTTATTGATAACAATGATAATAACAAGTAATAATAATAATAACAATATTAAGGATAATGAGTCCGGAACTGACACATTCTCTTCGTTTTTCCTTTTCCTGCTTTCTTTTCTTTTTTCTCTCTTCCACAATTATCTAGTCTTAAACTTTCCCTCTTTTGTCTTCCAAGTCTAAGACTTTATTTCTCTCTCTCTCTCTTTCTCGCTCTCTCACTCTCTCTCTCTCCCTCCCTCCCTCTCTGTCTCTGTCTCTGCCTCTGCCTCTCTCTCTCTCTCTCTCTCTCTCTCTCTCTCTCTCTCTCTCTCTCTCCTCTCTCTCTCTCTCCCATGCTCTCCCTCTCTCTCTCTCTCTCTGCCTTCTGCCCCCTCTCTTCTCTCTCTCATCTCTCTCTACTCTCTGTATCTCTCTCTCTCTCTCTCTCTCTCTCTCCTCTCTCTCTCTCCTCTCTCTCTCTTTTCCTCTCTCTTCTCCTCTCCCTCCCCCTCTCTCCCTCCCTCCCTCACTGTCTCTGTCTCTGTCTCTGTCTCTGCCTCTCTCTCTCTCTCTCTCCCCCCTCTCGTTCTCTCTCTCTCTCTCTCGCCTCTCAAAGCTTCTCCCTTCTCTCTCTCTATCTCCCCTCTCTCTCATCTCTCTCTCTCTCGCCTCTGCCTCTTTCATCCCTCCTTTCCCCCTCTGTCTCTGTCCTCTGTCTCTGTCTCTGCCTTCTTTTCCTCTCTCTCCTCTCCTCCTCTCTCTCTCTCTCTCTCTCCCCTCCTTATCCCGCTCTCTCTCTCTTGCACCCTCTCTCCTCTCTCACTCTCTCTCCTCCTTCTCGTCTCTCCCTCCTCCTCTCTCTCTCTCTCCCTCTCCCTCTCTCTCCCTCCCTCCCTCTCTGTCCCCGTCCTCTTCCTCTGTCTTCGTCTAAGCCTCTCTCTCTCTCTCTCCTCTCTCTCTCTCCCCTCTCTCTCTCCTCTCTCTCTCTCTCTCTCTCTCCTTCCTCTCTCTCTCTCTCTCTCTCTCCTCTCTCCTCTCTCTCTCTCTCTCCTCCCTCTCCTTCTCTCGTCTCTCATCACTGCCTCCTGCCTCTCTCTCTCTCTCTCTCTCTCTCATCTCTTCTCTCTCTCTCTCTCTCTCTCTCTCCTCTCTCTCTCTCTCCACTCCATCTTCCCTCTCTCCCTCTCTCTCCCTCCTCTCCCTCTCTGCTCTGTCTCTGTCCCTTCTCTGCCTCTGTCTCCTCTCTCTCTCTCTCTCTCCTCTCTCTCTCTCTCTCTCTCTCTTCCTGCTCCTCTCCTCTCTCTCAGCCCTTCTTCCACCCGTACCTCTCCTCTCTCTAAACTCCTCCTTTTCCCCCCTTCTCGATCGCTCCGCTTCTTCCTCCTCACACCCCCTTCTCCTCCGCTCCCTGTTCCTCCCTATCTTCCAACCCCCGGTTCCTCCCCTCTCCCTCTCCCCTTCCACCCTCCCTTCATATCCCCCCCCCAAAATGTTCCTTCTTCTCTCTCCCTTTCTCCTCCACCTCTCCCCCCTCACCTCCTCCCAAGTTTCTCCTCTCCCCCCCCATTCCTCTCTCCTCTCCTCCCCTCTCACTCTTCTTTCTCCCTTCTTCCTATCCACCCCTCCTCCTCCAAATCCCATTCCTTTCCTTTTCTTCTCCACCACCCCCCCCTCCTTCCCGTTCCTAGCCCCCCTCCTCCTACCCGAGATCTCAACCTCCTCCTCCTCCTCTCACTCTCTCTCTCTCCTCTCCTCTCTCTCTCTCCCCTCTCTCTCTCCCCTCTCCCTCTCTCTCCTCTCTCTGCCTCTGCCTCTTCTCCACTTCTCTCTCTCTCTATCTCTCTCCCCTCCTCTCTCTCCTCTCCTCACCCCCTCTCTCTCTCCCTCTCCCTCCTCTCTCCCTCCTCTCCCTCTCTGTCTCTGTCTCTGTCTCTGTCTCTGTCCTCTGTCCTCTGCCTCTCTCTCTCTCTCTTCATCTTTTCCCCCTCTCCTCTCTCTCTCTCCTCTCTCCATCTCCTTCACTCCCCTTCTCTCTCACTCTCTCTCCTCTCCTCCTCTCTCTCTCTCTCTCATCTCCTCTCTCTCCTTCCCCTGCTCCCTCACTCCCCTCCCTCCCTCTCTGTCTCTGTCTCTGTCTCTGTCCCCTGTCTCTGTCCTCTGCCTCTCTCATCTCTCTCTCTCTCTCTCTCTCTCCCCTCTCTCTCCTCTCTCTCGCCTCTCTTCACTCCCTCCGTCCTCTCTCCTCGTCCCCGTCCCCTTCCTCTCTCTCTCTCTCTCTCTCCCCCTCCCTCTCCCTCCTCCCTCCCTCCCTCTCTCTCTGTCTCTGTCACTGTCCTCCTGTCCTCTGTCTCTGCCTCCTCTCTCTCATCTCTCTCTCTCACCTCTCTCTTCTCTCCTCTCTCTCATCCTCCCTCCCCACTCTCTCTCTCGACTCTCTCTCGCCTCTCCTCTCCTCTCCTCTCTCTTCTCTCTCTCTCATCTCTTCCCTAGTCCCTCCCCTCTTCCCCTCGTCTCTCATCTCCCACACTCTCTCTCTCTCTCATCCTCTCTCCTCCTCTCTCTCTCTCCTACCTCTCTCCTCTCTCCTCTCCTCTCTCTCTTTTTCTCCTCTCTCCCCACCCCCCCTCTCTCTCCTCTCTCTCATCCCTCGTCTCTCCCCCTCTCTCTCTGTCTCTCTCCCCCCCCCCCCTCTCACCTCTCTTCCTCTCCTCTCCTCCTCTCTCTCCCCTCTCATTCTCACTCTCGTTCTCCTCCTCTCTCCTTTTACTCCCCTCTCTCTCTCCTCATCTCTCTCTTCCCTCTCTCTCTCTCTCTTCTCTCTCTCTCCTTCTCTCCTCCCCCCCCCCACCCCTCTCCTCTCTCTCTCTCTCTCCTCTCTCTCGCCACGTCCTACCCCCCTCTCTTCTCTCTCCTCTCTCGGCTCCCTCTCTCCCCTCTCTCTTCTCTCTCTCTCTCTTTCTCTCTCTCGCTCTCCTCTCTCTCTCCTCTCTCTCCCCTCTCTCCCCTCTCTCTCCTCCTTCTCTCTCTCCTCTCTCTTTCTCTCTCTCTCTCTCTCCTCTCCCTCTCCTCTCTCTCTCTCTCTCTCTCCTCTCCTCTCTCTCGCTCTCCTCTCTCCTCTCCCCCTCATTTCCTCGTCTCCTCTCTCTCTCTCTATCTCTCCTCTCTCTCTCTCCTCACTCTCTCTCTCTCTCTCCTCTCTCCCCTCTCTCTCATCTCTCTCTCTCTCTCTCCTCTTTCTCTCTCTCTCTCTCTCTCTTCTCTCTCTCTCTCTCTCCTCTCTCTCTCCCTCTCTCTCTCTCTCTCTCTCTCTCTCTCTCTCTCTCTCTCTCTCTCTCTCTCTCCTCTCTCTCTCTCTCTCTCTCTCTCTCTCTCTCTCTCTCTCTCTCTCTCTCTCTCTCTCTCTCTCTCTCTCTCTCTCTCTCTCTCTCTCTCCCTCTCTCTCTCTCTCTCTCTCTCTCTCTCTCTCTCTCTCCTCTCTCTCTCTCTCTCTCTCTCTCTCTCTCTCTCTCTATCTCTCTCTCTCTCTCTCTCTCTCTCTCTCTCTCTCTCTCTCTCTCTCTCTCTCTCTCTCTCTCTCTCTCTCCTCTCTCTCTCTCTCTCTCTCTCTCTCTTTCTCTCTCTCTCTCTTCTCTCTCTCTCTCTCTCTCTCTCTCTCTCTCTCTCTCTCTCTCTCTCTCTCTCTCTTTCTCTCTCTCTCTCTCTCTCTCTCTCTCTCTCCCAATTCTCAGTCCCAAATTTACGGTCGGTGTCTTTGCTTCCGTTGGCGAGGTCGTATTTTATATCCCTTGCTGTCGCTGAATCGAATCGTATGGGAATTCAGAGTGGAAGAGGGGGTAGGGGGAGGGGGGGTTGGAGAGGGTAAGAGAGGGGGAGAGAGAGGGGGGAAAGGGGAGGGGAAAATGGGGAGAGGGGGGGGTAGGGGGGAGGTAGGGGGAAGGGGATAGGGTGGAGGGAAGAGGGGGAGAGAGGTTGGGGAGGGTAAGAGTGGGGAAG
>NC_061830.1:12824990-12827490 GCF_019202785.1 Penaeus chinensis
GGGATGAGTCATAGGCTATTCTGTCATTCGTGAATGTATCTATACATACATAAATACATACATATATATATGTATATATATATATATATATATATATATATATATATATGTATGTGTGTGTGTGTGTATGTACGTAAACACCTATATCTATTTATCTTTATATCTATCTATATCTAAAACTGTCTATCTGTCTATCAATCTATCTATTTTATATCTACATCTGTCTATCTATCTATATATATATATATATATACACACACACACGTGTGTGTGTGTGTACATATAGACATATATAGATAACATATGAATATATACGCACGCACGCACGCACACACACACACACACACACACACACACACACACACACACACACACATATATACGAGTATATATATACATATATATATATATATATATATATATATATATATGCATATATATATACATACATGCATATATATATATATATATATATATATATATATATATATATATATATAATACATATATATATATTTTTTTTGTTCACTGCAGGGCATAGGCCTCTCTCAATTCACTATTGAGACTTTATATTGTAGTATCACCCTTACCTGATTGGATGTCCTTCCTAATCACCCGCGGTTCGGCGCGCCAACACTTGTACCACGGCGGTGACTTCCCCTACGACACCTGTGTTTGACTTCTCAAGGCGATATGTCGTTTTTTCGCCGTTAGATCGAGCTCGAGGCAGCAGTCAGAGCGCAGGCATTTTTTTACGACCGCCGCGACGGGGAACTGAACTCGGGACCACGAGTCCAGTGCTCTAACCACTGGACCATCGCGGCAGTCATGTATATATATATATATATATTTATATATATATGTATATATATATGTATAAACACATATACATATATACACAGACACACACACACACACACACACACACAAACATATATATATATATGTGTATAGATAGATAGATAGATATATAGGCAGATAGACAGTATATATATATATATATATATATATATATATATACAAATAGATATATACATGCATATATACATACATATATATGTATATATATATACGTATATATCTATATATATAGATAGATATCTAGATAGATGGATTTATAGATAGATAGATAGATAGATAGATAGATAGTGAGCTAGATGAATAGATAGATAGATAGGCAGATACACACACACACACACACACGTATATATATATATATATATATATATATATATATATATATACATATATACACACATATAAGTATGTACGTATGTATATCTATTATTTTTTCTTTCTACTTACAGATACACACATACCAGATCTAAAAGTTAGTGGGCAAACAAGCATATAAACATCTCTAGAGGTACATTCAGCCCCTGATACTATACTGCCCCCCCCCCCCCATCTACCATCTCCCCCTCCCCCCTCCCCCGTCCCCCTCCCTCCTCTCCGGCCGCTCTTCTGGTTCCCCAACAGACCTCGCCGAAGTCATTAGCGCGCTGTAATTAAGATCCCGGGCGTAATTAAGACAAATATTCCCTTTAAGATGAAGAAGCTGGGTTCTGTGTCGTCTTTACCGCGGTTTTATCTGCGAGGTGGCGAAGCAGGGAAAGGGAGGAGGGGGGGGGGGGGTATGGGGTGAGGGGGTGAGGGGGGCTACTGTTGTTGGTGCTTTCTCTCTGTTGTTGTTCTTGTTTTCGTTTGCTTGCTTGCTTTTTTTTTGTCTCTGTTTGGTTATTGTTTATTTTGTAACTTTTTTTTTTTTTGACGCTACTGTTTTTATTACGTCTATTGAAGCTGTTTATATTGCCTCTGTTACCATTACTGTGTTATCGTAACTGTTTAACTGTTATTGTATTATCGTTATTATCTAATTCACTGTTATTTTCATTACTATTTATACTAGCAATGTTGTTATTGTTTATGTTATCTATAAAGATATTATTGCTTCTTCTGGTATTTTTTTCTTTAATATTGTATTTGACTTTGATCTGCTGTTATGATATTTTTTTTTTTGTATTGTCAATGTTGTTGGTACTGTTAATGATATTTTTGATGACATTATTACTGTTGTTTTTCGCTTTTGCTACTCATATTTTTCATATTCTGTTTTACCTTCAATAAATCAATCCATCTATCTTTACTCACATACACTCTACAACTTATCAATCACTGTATCTTTTATACTAATTAGAAACCACATCGTTTTCCCCCATTTGTTAAGAAAACTCCAATATCAACAAAAAAAACCACGCATCTCTTCACAGAAAGTCGAAACGAAATAACCATAATGAGGATGGATGAGGCGGGATGCGTAACGATGATCTGAAGGGATAGAGGGATGTTTAGTATATCTATGTTGTGGTTGTGTGTAGACGTGTATTTGTGCGCAAATGTGACTGTGTGTGTGTGTGTGTGTGTGTGTGTGTGTGTGTTGAGAGAGAGAGGGAGAGGGAGAGGGAGAGGGAGAGAGAGAGACAGAGAGAGAGAGAGAGAG
>NC_061830.1:12832490-12834990 GCF_019202785.1 Penaeus chinensis
TGTCCCCTCTGACCAGTCACACGTTTTGATTACGTAACTTGCCTGAGTCAACAAGTTTTGCCTAATATACTAAGATAATAATAACTGAATATATGAAAAATATATTTATGATCATCATCATCGTCTTTATTACTCTTATTATTATCATTATTACTATTATAATCATTACTATGGTATTCTGAGTCCTTGATTCCTCCATTTCAAAAACGTATGGCTTCGACATGAAACTAAGAATACCTCAGTGTTATAAGACAGTGATCATCGAAGGTTAAGGCTGTAGAATGGTTTGTTATTCTTAATCATATATCGTTATTGGAGAGAGAGAGAGAGAGAGAGAGAGAGAGAGAGAGAGAGAGAGAGAGAGAGAGAGAGAGAGAGAGAGAGAGAGAGAGAGAGAGAGAAGAGAGAGAGAGAGAGAGAGAGAGAAATATTGATACATGTGCACTTACCACACAGATATATGACAAATACACCATTTTAAAGAGAGACCAACACAGCCAGATCGTCCAAAAAAAGAAATGAATACTGAGCCGACTCTGCGTATCCGATTTCACCCTCGTGACTGGCGCGAGAGTCGTAAACAAAGGGTAAACACGCCGGCAGATCTAAATCATTCCCCTTCGGTCCATGGTACAAACCAGCCCCGGGCGACACTCGGTTCTGAATTGCTCTTAAACCCCTTCAAAGATCGTTTCTGCAAATCGCCAGATATGCCTTAAACGCTTTTGATAATTCTCAAGGTGTTTTGCATACAATATCTAGAAAGCAGGAGAAAATGCCAGTACTTAATCGCGGCAAATCTATCCCGCGGGAGTTTTTATATCACAGGAGCACTCGCGGTTGCCAACTAGGCTATTAAGCGTGCATTTGATGCTATTGCCTTGTTCTTGCTGAATTTATAGACGAGAGTATACAAATATGTGTATTTTTTCCTTTTGCTTACATGTATATGTATATATATACATATATATGTACATTTAATATACAGACATACATGCATACATAAATGTATATATATATATTATAAATGTATGTATGTATATTATATATAAGTATATATATGTAAATATATGTGTATGTGTGTGTGTGTGTGTGAGTGTGTGTGTGTGTGTATGTGTGTATGTACTCCCTGACATTCCCTTCCTTTTGTGCTTCCATAATCAATTTAAAGGAAGACAAGCATCAGCGTGGGCGACATGCCTCTTTGGTGTCGGTCTCTAGTATTCAAGTTACTACCTTCATACCAAAGAGTAAGCCTTTAGAGGAAGTCGTGACCTGGAGTCAACTTCGTTTTGGCCTCTCCTGCTGCAGCTCTTGCCTCGGATTGCAGCAGTGAAGAGAGGCAACAGATCTGCTCCATACCATGACTCATCAAGGTAATGGATGCCATAGATTATGTATATATATATGCGTGTGTGTTGTGTATATGCATATATATTGATAAATGTATATACTCACACATGTATATATATATATAAATTAATGCCATATATACACTCACACATATGTATATTACACACACACACACACACACACACACACACACACACACACACACACACACACAATATATATATATATATATATATATATACTCATACGTACATATATATATATTTATATATATATTTATATATATGACTATCATGATGAGTCAGTAATTAAATCTGGACTCAGACCTGCGTGATCCCGAGTTCAATTCCCTGCCGTGGCAGTTGTAAAATGCCTGCACTCAGACTGCTGGCTTGAGCCCGATCTCACGGTGAGAAAACGTCATATCGTCAAGGTGTCACGTGCATATGCTGTTGTGGCAGTCGCCATTGTGGTACACGTGGTAGCGCCAGGGCATTCTAAGACAGGTAGCACAACGTTATCTCAATGAAAATCCTTGCAAATATTTTTTTTTCTTGATTTGTTTTTCAGTTATTTTAGCATTGCCATCAATGAACTATTTTCAAATAAATATACTGAAACACTTACCTTGAATTATCGCACAGATTGACCATGACCAGACAAGAAAAGGGGGCTGAACTAATGACGTCATCGCGTTTAGTCAATGAGGGTGCGCCATAAGATATCAGATATTGTTAGATACATAATTATTTGTATAATCTATTCAATATGATTATTATTGCTAGAAGTAAAGCAAAAATTCCAAGTTTTTATTTATGATAACAGACTTCATAAACAGCTGCCATAATATTTTAGGGAAATAATCAATTTTATTTTTGGGTTCAATATTCTAATGGGAGCAGTGCTACCTGCCTTATATACACACTTAGTATGTACAATACATCATACAATACACACACACACACACACACACACACACATACACACACATACATACATACACAAATATACCACACATACCAGTGTAATCGATATAAAATTAGACCTGATGAATCGATGCAGACAATCCCAAAAGTAAACGTGTTTTGATCTTCCCTTCCTGATAAACAAAATACTTCGATAAGAATACCACCACCATCATCGTACT
>NC_061830.1:12844990-12852490 GCF_019202785.1 Penaeus chinensis
CACATATGTATATATGTATATATCTATATATATGTATATATAAATACATATATGTATATATATATGTATATATAAATACATATATGTATATATATATAAACATATATATATATATATATATATATATATATATATATTTGTGTGTGTATCTATGTGTATGTGTGTGTGTGTGTGTGTATGTGTGTGTATATATATACATATATATGTATATATATACATATATATGTATATATATATATATATATATATATATATATATATATATGTATACACACACAGACACAGAGAAACACATATATACATATATATGTTTGTGTGTATGTATGTGTGTGTGTGTGTGTGTGTGTGTGTTTGTGTGTGTGTGTGTGTGATAATAATAATGATAATAATGAAAAAATATAATAATGATAATACTGATAACAATACTGATAATAATAATCATAATGAAAATAATAATAATGATCATGGAGATAACAATGATAATGATTGTAATAACATTATTATTGATAGTAACAATAACAATAACTATAGCAATGATACTCTATAGTAATGATGAAACACATAACAATGATAATGATAATAATGATTATTATGGTATTGACAACGATATTAACGAAAATAATAATAGTAATGATGATGATAATAATAAAAAAAAATAGAAACAAAAGTAATAATAACAAAAACAAAATAGAAACAATAGTAATAATAACAATAAAGGTAATAGCAATAACATCATTTATGTGTGTGTGTATATATATATATGTATGTATATATATATATATATATATATATATATATATATATATATATATATATATTTACACACACACATAAACACACACACACACCCGTATATATATATATATATATATATATATATATATATATATATATATATATATATATGCGTGTGTGTGTGTCTGTGTGTGTGAAAGGGAAAAAAATCGACACATAGAAAGAAACAACGAGAAACCGTCCGTCAAAAAATCAGTCACACACAAAACCAAAAAAAAAAAAGGGAAGCAAAAAAGGGCAACAGGCAGTCCCTCGACCTCCCCGCCGCGACCGCACGAAAGCTTGTTTTAGGCCAAGGAACCTGCGTCATACATGAGGATGTGTCGTTCACTCGGACAAGTTCCTCTGTTGACTAACTCAGCACCCGCAGGTAGGCACCTCCGGCCCGTCCCCGCCCACGCCTCCAGCGCCCTCGCCGACGACGCCCGATTCGCCGGCGGGAGGAGGCTGGAGTGCTGTGAGGTATGTATGTAGGATAATTACCATCATTATTTTTGTATTGTTGTTATCACTGTCATTATCGTTATTACGTTTATCACCATCATTATTATTGACATTGGTAGGGAAGTGATAATGATTAGTGGTGATAATGATAATGATAACAGCGTTAATAATAATGATGATTATAGAAATTTGAAAGATGATAATAATGCTCTAAATGATAATGAAAATGACATTGATAATTATATAGATTTTAATGACAGCGATGATAATAATAATAATAGTAGTAATAACGGTTATCATTATTATCATTACCATCATTATTATAATTTTTATTATCATTGTCGTTATCTCTAATGATGGTAATAATATTAACAATAACGATAATGAATATGACAATGATGGGAATAATGAAAGTGTTAATAATTATGATGAAAATAAAGATAATACTATAACTATTACTAATGATAATAATATCAATAATGATAATCATGATAATGGTGATAATAGTAATAGTAGTAATGATTATGATAATGAATATGATAATTGTAATAATGTAATAATAATAATCACAACAATAACAATAATGATACTAATAACATTGATAATGATAATGATTATCATCATTATCATGATAATAATGATCATGAGAATGACAGCAACAGTAATAATATCTAAATTAAAATAATGATACTGATAATAATAACAACAACAAAGGCAACTTTAACAATGATAATGATAATAATTATAATGATGATAATCATCATCATCCTAATGATCATTAGTAGTAACATGATATCAATAATAATAAAAATGACAGTAGGAGTAATAGTTGTAGTGATGATAAAAATAATGATGATGATTGAATAATAGTGATGGTAAAAGCAAAAATTATGATGATGATATTGATAATCACAAAAATTATAAGAATTATATCAATGATATTTAAATTAGTGTCAATAACAACAATAATGATGATACTGATAATAATGCTGATAATAATAATGATGATACTGATAATAATGCTGATAATAATAATGATAATACTATTGATAATAATAATAATAATAATAGTAATGATGATAATAATAATAATAATGATGATAATAATAATAATGAAAATAGTAATAATGATAATGATAATGACAATAATGATAGCAATAACAATGATAATAACAACAACAACAACAGAAATAATAATAATAACAACAACAATGATAATAATAATAATAATAATAATAATAACAATGGTAACTAATAAGTTATAATAGTGAACATATCAATGATGATTATGATGGAGATCAACAACAACAATAATGATAAGATCCATAATAGTAATACTAGTAATAATTATAATTATGATCATAATAATAACTATAGTAATGATTAAAATAATGATAATAATAATAATAATGGCGATAATGATAATCATGATAATGACAATGGTAAAGATGATGATGGTAAAGAAAATGATAATTGCGATAAAAATATTAATGATCATAATAAAGATAATAACAATGATAATGATGGTGATACTAATAATGATAATAACTGTGATTATAATAACAATGATGATGAGGAGGATGATCATGATAATAATTATAGTAGTAATCAAATCAATAATAATGACAACAGTGATAATAATGATAATGATGATAGTAGCATGATATATCTATCACAATAATGATAATTATCATTAATAAGGGCAATAATAGCAATAATGATAATGATAATAATTGTGACAATAATATTATCAATATCTTTTATAATGATAGGAATACAAATAACAATACTAATAATGTTAATACTAATAATGATAAGGATACTAATGATAATAATCTCATTATCAGTGATATGGATGATAGTAATGATAAACAGTAATAATAATATTAATTATGATAATGATAATAATAATGGTAAAAATAATGATAATGATAAAAGCATTAATAATAATGATGATGATGATTACAATAACTGTAGGAATAATGGCAATATGGATAATGATGATGATAATGATAATGATGATGATGATGATACTGATAATAGTAATAATAATAATAATAATAATAATAATAATCAAGATAGTAATACCAGCAACGACGATATTAAAAAAAGGTTATTATGATAATGATAACAAAAATAATAATGATAATAATAATAACAATCCTATATCACTAATAAACCTAATGATACTGATAATGATAATAATAATAATAACAATATTATTATTATTATCATTATTATTATTATTATTATTATTGTTATCATTATTATCATTATTATTATTATTATTATTATTATTATTATTATTATTATGATTATTATTGTTATCATTATTATCATTATTATCATTATTATTATCATCATCATCACCATCATAATTATTGCAATTGTAATCATTGTTATGATTATCATTATAATCGTTACTATTATTATCTTTGTTAACATTATTATCATTAACATTGTTATTACTACCATTATTTCATTATTATTATTAACATTATTATTGTTGATATTATTGTTGTTGTTATTATCACTATTATTATTATTTTGATTGTTATTATTATTATTGTTATCATGGTTATTATCATTATCATTATCATTATCACCATCATCATTATCATTATTCTATCATGATTATTACTACTACTGCCTCTATTATCATTTCTATTATTATCATTATTACTATTAGCGTTATTATAAGTATATCATAAGTATATTGTTACTACGATTACTAATGTTATTATCATCTTCGGTATCGTTATCATTATTAACAACACTATCATTATCATTATCATTACTGCTACTTGTACCACTTATCAATATTTTGTTTATCATTATCATTTCTAACATCGCTAACATTTTGTCCATTATTGATAGTATTATTGTTATTATTATTATTATCATCCTAATCCTTATTATCATTATCATTATCATTATTACTGTTATTATTTTTCATATTGTTAATATCATTATTATCATTAACATTATTATTAGCATCATTACCATTATCATTATTATTAGCATCATCATTCTATTATTATTACTAAAAATATCTTATTATAATTATCATCATTATCATTATTGATATAATTATTACTATTGTCATTATCGTTATTATTAATGTTATCCTTTTCATTATTACTATCGTTGTCATTATTGCTATCATTATTTATATTATCATTTTTATTATTACTATTATTGTTATTACAATTACAATTGTCAATGTTATTATCTTTATCATCGGTAATGTTAATATCAGTCATATCATATATTTTATCACTAATAATACTTGCACTACTCTTATTATTAGCAGTACTATAATCATCACTTATTATGATCAGTATTATCACTGTTATCCTTTATATCATCACTTTCATTGCCATTATAAGTGTCCTTAATATCATCATATTCACTATCTTCATTTTCATCACTTTTCGGGGGTTAGGTTGGGAGAGTTAGATAAGTTATAGGTACGAGGAAGGTACTTGTTAGTGAAGTGATGTAATTGGTACGAAATACGAAGAAAGTACCTGTTAGTGATGAAAAAGTAGTTGGTACAAGAGATAAGGAAAGAACTTTTTTTAGTGAAATGTAGTTGGTACGAGGTGCGAGGAAATTACTTGTTAGTGATGTGTATTTGTTATTAGGTGTGAGGGAAGTACTTGTTAGTGATGAGGTGTAGCTGATACGAAGGACGAGGTAAACACTTGTTAGCTGGTACGAGGGACGAGGAAAGGGCTTGTTAGTGAAGTGATGTATTGTATTATGAATTGTGGTGGTTGTTATGATTGTGCTATTGTTGCCTTTTATATAGTCATTGTGTTTTGTTATTATTGTCTGTCTTGTTGTTGCTTGATGTGATGGTGTTGGCTCTTGTGTTATTGTCTGCTTTGTTGTTTTTATTTAGTTTGTTATTGTTTTGTGTTTTCTTTTTGTTTTCTGCTTTCTCAGTTTTCTTTTTTGTTCTGTTATTTTTTTTGTTTTATTAGTGTTGTAGATTACTGTTTTTGTTCCTTTATTATAATTTCCTGTACATCTAATCATCGAGCTGATTTAGGTGTAAACCATTATAAAAAGCACCTCCGTTTTTTTAATACACCGTTCCACCCATTCGAACACACTTTTTTTTTCCTTTTATTTCTTCGACATCACACTGATTTTTTTTCTCCACACCGCTTCCTTCTTTTTCCCTCTAGCCTCGCCTCCTTTTTCTCTCCCTTTTCGCCTGGAATGAATAAGATAATGCCGACATGCACCGATCGGCCACAGTATTTGGTTCGTCTCTCCCATTCTGAGGGACAGGAAGACGGCGCTTTTTGCTTCGCGGGTCAGGCTCTGCGGGAGGGCGGACCTGCGCCCGGGAGAGTGGAGGCGAGAGGAGGCCGGCAAGATCATTTTTATGCATTTATATGTATGTTCATATGTGTATATATTACATATATATGTAAGATATAATATATACATATATACACACACACGCACACACACACACAGACACACACACACACACACACACACACACACACACACACACACACATACACACACACATATATATGTATATGTATATATATGTATATATGTATATATATATATATGTATCCACACACACACACACACACACACACACACATATATATATATATATGTATATGTATATATATGTATATATATGTATATATATGTATATACACACACATATATATACACATATATACATGCATATTCACACACACACACATACACATAGGTGTATGTGTGTAAACAGAAAGATTAGACGGATAGACAGATAGAACCATACATTATATACATACGCAAACAAAATATTATTATATACAGTATACCTTACAGTAAACATGCCAAGCTATTAACCCATCTCGGCTATAGCCAGATCTAAACAAATGTCAAACATTCATTACTCCAGTCCCTTGCCATAAGAATGGAGGATTAAAATTTTCAGATCCTCAATGATGAACACAACACTGAGAAGTACACTGATGTCCAACAAGGATCTGCAGTGTAGCTAAAGGTAGCTGGCGACGGAGGGAGGACAAAGCCTGTCACTTAACCATGGAGAACCTCGTCCCGCTTGGCGCTGGGTCGAGGCCTTGTTGTGGGAATATGTGAAGGGGAGAGGGACGGGGGAAGGGAGGAAAGGGAGGTGGAGGGAGAGGGAGAGAAGAAGAGAGGGAGAGGAAGAGAGGGAGAGAAGAAGAGAGGGAGAGGGAGAGAGGGAGAGAAGAAGAGAGGGAGAGGGAGGTAGGGGGAGAGAAGAAGAGAGGGAGAGGGATGGGGGCAGGGAGGAAAGGGAGGTGGAGGGAGAGAGGAAGAGAGGGAGAGGGGGAGAGGGAGGTGGAGGGAGAGAGGAAGAGAGGGAGAGGGGGAGAGGGAGGTAGAGGGAGAGAGGAAGAGAGGGAGAGGGAGAGATTGAAAGAGTGGGGGAGGGAGATGCTGAGAGGGGAGAAGGAAGGAAGGGGAGGGAGAAATGGAGAGCGGGGAGAAGGAAGTAAGGGGAGAGGAATAAGGGAGAGGGGGAGAGGAATAAGGGAGCCGGGAAGGATGAAGGAGGGAGATGGAGATGGGAGAAAAAATCAGGGGCAAGGAGGGACAGGATATGGAGACGCAGAGAGGAAAGAAGGAGGGAGGGGGAGGGGAATGAGGAAGAGGGAGAGGGTGAAGGAGGGAGATGGAGAGAGGAGGGAAGGAAGAAAGGGGAGGGAGATGGAGATGCTGATAGGTGAGAAGGAAGAGGAGGAGGGAAATGAGGGAGAGAATAAAGGAGGGAGATGGAGATGGAGAGGGTGGAGAAGGAAGGAAGGGGAAAGAAGCGAGGGATAGGGGGAAGGTGAGAGGGGCAAGGGGAGGGAAAAAGAAGGGCAAGGAGGGGGTGGGTCAAGGAGGGCAAGGAAGATGGAGAGAAGGTGATGGAGAAGGAGGTGCTGTGAGGAGCAGGAGAGGGGAAGAAGGGAAAAGAAGGGAGAGAGAGAGATGGTGAAGGGAGACGGAGGGAGGGGGAGGGGGAATGGGGGAGAGGGGGAAGGGTCAAGAAGGGGGTGGATTATGAGAGATGGAGAGAAGGTGAGGGGGAATGGGGGCGAAGGAGATGCTGTGAGGAGCAAGGGGTGGGGAGGAAGGGGAAAGAGGGGAGAGGGAGATGGTGAAGGGAGAAAGATGGAGGGGGAGGGGGAAGGAGGAAGGATGAGGAGGAGAATGAGGGAGAAAGGGATGGTGAGAGGGGCAGGGGGTGGTAGCAAGAGAGAG
>NC_061830.1:12864990-12869990 GCF_019202785.1 Penaeus chinensis
AGATAGAGGGAGAGAGAGGTAGATATAGAGATAGATAGATAGACAGATAGATAGATAGGTAGATAGAGAGCGAGAGAGAGAGAGAGAGAGAGAGAGAGAGAGAGAGAGAGAGAGAGAGAGAGAGAGAGAGAGAGAGAGAGAGAGAGAGAGAGAGAGAGATAGAACTAGAGAGAGAGAAAGAAAGAGAGAGAGAGAATGAGAGAGCGAGAAAGAGAAACGAGAGAAAAGGAGAAAGTCGAAAGAAAAGGAGAGAGAGAAGAGGAGAAAGAGAGAGAGAGAAAGAGGGAGAGAGAAAGGGGGTGAGGGTGAGATGGGGGAATGAGGGGACGAGAGGCTTCGAGGAAGGGGCTAAGTTAGGGCTAGCAAACCACTGAATGGTAAATGTCCCTGGAGATTAACGCGTCATATTTTACAAATTCGCGTCTCGAACTGTGCTGGATGTCTTGGAGGTTCGTGTGTGTGTGTGTGTGTGTGTGTGTGTGTGTGTTTATAAGTAGGAGGGACTGAGTGTCAATATAAGTTTGTATGTGTTATGTGAGAGAGATAAGGAGACAGATATATATATATATATAGATAGATAAATAGATAGATAGATAGATAGATAGATAGAGAGAGAGAGACAGACACAGAAAGAAAGATGGAAAAACAGACAGATAGACAGATAAATAGACAGAAAGAGATATAGTAAATGTGTACAGAATTCCTCCCACAAACAGTCCTACCTTACGCGTATATACATCAACACGTGTGTTTGTGAGCGTGTGTGTATCTCCCCATATAACACACACACACACACAGGAGTACAAACGCTTACCTCATCCAGCCTTCCATCGTCAGCATACAAACCCACCGAAGTCAGCACTTATTTCCTCTGACATCACCAGCCAATGAGGGGCATGAGCTGACACTTGTTGAACTAAGGAGCAGTCTCGTCAAATTGGAAGACAGAAAGAAAGCGGGAAGGATAGAGGTGGAGGGGGATTGAAGGATGGGTGAGAGAGGCAGGAAGATGAAGGTCGAAAGGGAGATGCCACATTTTAATAAAAGAGGGATGGTGGGCGTCGTTGGATGGATAGATGAAAAAGAAAAAAAGAAAATCTAGTGTTTTTTATATGTAAAATTCTCTTCGCTGTCTTGGAAACAAATTGTGTAAATGCGTACTGGCAGTGAGAAAAAAAATGATAGATATAAACGAATGAATAAATGATAATAAATGAATCAAATAAATGAGTGAAAATGATGAAATAAAAAAATAATACAGAAAACAAGGAATGGAAATAAAACTAAAAAATAAAATAAATTCGTCCACGTACACCACAATCTCGCCAGAACATTGCAGGGAAAGATCCTAACAAAGAACACACATATGCAATACGAAACATATAAAGAACGAAGAGTCCCTAGCAATAAAAAGAAGCAAAGCAGAGACGAAATAATAAAGAAAGAAAAAACAAAACTTTAATAAGCAAGCAAGCCGAAACAAACCCTCACAGTTTCGCAAGACGTGTCGTCTGCTGCCAAACTTCCGCCATTTGGGATTGAGCACTCGAAATTATATACATACATACATACATATATATATATATATATATATATATATATATATATATATATATATATATATATGTATGTGTGTGTGTGTGTGTGTGTGTGTGTGTGTGTGTGTGTGTGTGTGTGTTTTGTGAATGTGTGTGTGTGTGCTTATGTGTGTGTGTGTGTATGTGTGTGTGTGTGTGTGTGTGTGTGTGAGTGTGTGTGTGTGTGTGTGTGTTTATGTGTTTGTGTTTGTGTGTGTGTGTGTGTGCGTGTTTTGTGTGTATGTCTGTATATGTGTGTGTGCATGTATTCATGTGTGAGTTTCAATATTATTATTATCAGTTATTACATCCATTGGACACGAGTATCCATAGATCTGAACCTGAAAGAGCCATGATGTATATGAATCGATCGATCTCTCCCACAACCGCTCCACGACATTCGAGGCAGAGGCTTATACCTGGTAGCAGCAGCATTTCTCGTGTTGTGTAGTTGCTGGTAGCGCAGTCCCGGGCAAGGGTGAAAGGGAAGACAAGCTATTGTCACTACAGCAGGTCCCCTCTCCGAGTCACTAATGTAATCCAAGGGAAGTAAGTGTAAGACTGCGTATGCTAGGCACTAGTATTGTCTCGAGATTGCCATAATGAGAAAGATAATAAAGATGACGATCATGAATTTGATAATGATAATTGTTATTATCATTATCATCGTTATTATTGTTATGAAGTTATTATTATTATTATCATTATCATTACTGTTGTTGTTGTTTACATGATTATTATTATCATCATTATTATTAATATTATTACTGTTGTCATTGTTCTTGTTATTAATACCATTGTCATAATAATAATGATAAAGATTGTTATTATTATCTTTACTATTATCATTATTGTTATTATGGTTATTATTATTATTATTATTATTATTATTATTATTATTATTATTTTTATTATTATTATCACAATCATCATTATTAATAATATTATTATTATTACTACTACTACTATTATTATTGTTATTATTATTGATATCATTATCATTATTATTGCTATTATCACCATGTTTAGTATTATTGTTATTTTACTATTATTATTGCTATTATTATTGTTATTATTATTATTATTATTATTGTTATTAGTAGTAATATTAGTGTTATTGTTATTATCATTATCATTATTATTTTTGTTATTATTATTATTATTAGTAGTAGTAGTAATGTTAGTGGTATTGTTATTATTATCATTATTATTATTGTTATTATCATTATTATTATTACTATTATTACTATTATTATTGTCATTATTATTATTATTACTTTTATAATTATCATTATTATTATCATTTCTTTTAAAATTTCATTATTATTATTATTATTATTATTATTATTGTTATTATTATTATTATCATTATTATTATTATTATTATTATTATTATTATTATTGTTATTATTATTATTATTATTATTATCACTATTACTATTATTATTATTATTAGTAATATTATTATTATTATTTTATTATTATTATTATTGATATAATTATAGTTTCTATTGTTATTATCATCATATTAACTAGTATTGTTATTATACTATTATTGTTATTATTATTATAATCATCATTATTATTGTTATCATTATTACTATTATTATTATTACAATTATTATTATTATTTTTATTATTATTATTACTATTGTTATTATTATTATCATTATTGTCATTATTATTATTATCATTATTATTCTATTATTATCAATATTACTATTATAATTTGTATTATTATTATCATTATTATAATAATAACAATTATCATTGCTATTATTTCTATTATCATTACTATTAACGTTATATTGTTATGACTGTTGTTATCATTATTATCATTATTACCATCATCATTATTATTCTACTTTATTATTGTCATTCTCGTCATTATCATTACCATTCCTACTAATGATGGTGGTGATTTTTTTTAATAACAATAATAGCAATAATAATAGTACATTTTATGAATAGCAAATTACAGTAATTAGGATATCAAATACAGCAACAATGATAAAGATCATGATGTCCAGAGACAGATAGATAGACAGTAATAATGATTTTAATCAGTATTAATAGTTTAGCTGATAATCTTGATCATAATGATAATCTAAAACCAATGACAAAAATAATAACATTAGTGATCATAATAGATACAGAAAAGATGGACATCAAAAACGAAATTATATGAAAGCGAAATACGTAGAAATAAAAAAGGTATGACAATCCAGGTTCATCAGAAACATAGGGCGAGCGAGTGCCAGCGAGGGGTGGGGTATGTGGGTGGGTGGGGGGGGGGGGGGCAAGGCATCAGAGTGGCACCACGACTAATGGCATCTCTGACAGCGGTGGAAGATTAATCACTAAACTTGTTAAATTGACGGAAACTGAACTTAACTTCTTGCCAGAGTTTCTCTCCGCGTGCCGAACTTTCCGTGAGGGCAGGGGGGGGGGGGGGGTGAGGGGAGGGAAGGAAGGAGGGAGGGGGAGGGAGGGGGGAGGGAAGGGAGAGGGAGGGAGGGAACAGAGAGGGAGGGGAAGGGAATGGAGAGGGAGGGGTAGGGAACGGGGGAGGGAGGGGGAGGGAACGGAGAGGGAGGGGGAGGGAACGGAGAGGGAGGGGGAGGGAACGGAGAGGGAGGGAAGGAAGGAGGGAACGGGGAGGGAGGGGGAGGGAACGGAGAGGGAGGGGGAGGAAACGGAGAGGGAGGGGGAGGGAACGGAGAGGGAGGGGGAGGGAAGGAAGGAGGGAAGGAAGGAGGGAACGGGGGGAGGGAGGTGGAGGGCACGGGGAGGGAGGGGGGAGGGAACGGAAAGGGAGGGAGGGAAGGAAGGGCAAAGGGCAGGGGATGAATGTTAGGTGTTGGTTTGTCACTATGATATACTGTGGAACTTTTTCTGGCATATTAATACACATATATTGTGTGTACAAACAGCTTATATATATATATATATATATATATATATATATATATATATATATATATATATATATATGTATATATATATATATATATGTATATATATATATATATATATATATATATATATATATATATATATATATATATATATATATATATATATGTGTGTGTGTGTGTGTGTGTGTGTGTGTGTGTGTGTGTGTATGTGTGTGTGTATGTGTGTGTGTGTGTGTGTATGTGTGTGTGTGTGTGTGTGTGTGTGTGTGACTTCCTTTTTCTTGTAATGAACAATAACATCTTTGAGGCGCTTTCATTAATTCTAAAGACATGACTCCCTTTACAGAAGAAGCAGAAAAATAAGGAGAAACAGAAGGAGGAGGAGAAGAAGAAGAGGATGAATAAGAAACATAAGTAAAAATTATGATGATAGGTAACCAGAGATCAGCCGAAGAGGAGGAGGAAGTAAAAAAAAAAAAAGAGAGAGTAAGGGGAAGAAAAGGAG
>NC_061830.1:12884990-12887490 GCF_019202785.1 Penaeus chinensis
GTAGATGCGCGCGGGCGGTTGGGCGACGCGCGAGCGGAGCGCGCGAGTATCGCGGAAGGCGAGCGTGCGAGGTGTCGTTAGTGGAGCGAGAGTGCGAGAGTGGTGAATCGTGCGATAGAGCTTGCGTGCCGTGATTTTAGCGGCGCGCGTGCGTGAGGCTCGAAGCTAGATAGATATCTCGTGGTTTTTTCTCTTAATCACTCTTTGCTCTCGATAGCTTGTCGCTCGACCGCCCCTCCACCCCATAGAGCTGGTCTCTATCGCGGGCTGTTCAAACGGGCAATCGAGTAACTGTCGACGACGATGTGTATCGGCGTCCGACGGCACGGTAATTTGAGGGGATTGTAAGGTAGGAGGATGGGGTCGTTAATAGGATGGTTCACGTGTCGAGGTAATGTCCGGAGTGGTGATGGTGTAGAGTCGGTGTGAGTGTGTAGTGTGTGTGTGTGTTTCGTGTCGTGTGTGTGGGTGTGTGTGAGAGTGTGTGAGGGTGTGAGTGTGTGTGTGTGAGTGTTTGGTGGTTGCTAGGGATTGTGGTGTGGGAGGGAGCAGGGTAGTGCGTGAGTGAGCGTTGGCTGGCGGTGGTTGTGAGTAAGTGGGGATATCGATCGGTGTAACAGAGAGGCTGGGTGAGCGGGCTGTGAGTGTGGGGGAGAGAGAGTTTATGTGTGGCGGGGGGTGGGTAGTGTTAGGGTGAGTTTACTGTGTGTCATGTGAGTATGTGTAGTCTTTGTGTCTGTGTGTGTGTGGGAGTGTGTGTAGATGTGTGTGAGGCTGTTTAGTGTGTGAGTGTGTCGTGTGTGTGTGAAGTGTGGGTGGATGTGTGTGTGTGTGGCTGTGAGTGTGTATGTGTGAGTGTGTTTGTGTGTTTGTGTGTGCATGTAGTGTGATTGGTGTGTGTGTGTGTGTGTGTGTGTGTGTGTGTTTGGAGTCGTGTGTGTGTATATATATCTATCTATGGATTTGTATGTGACGAGTGTGTGTGTGTGTGTTGTGAGTGTGTGTGTGAGTGTGCGTGGTTGGGGGGGGGGGGGGGGGGGGGTTTGTTGTGTTGTGTGTGTGTGTGTGGGTGTGTGTGTGTGTGTGGTGGATGAGGTGTTTGTGAGTGTGTGTGTTGTGAGTGTGAGTGTGGTGTGTTTGAGTGTGAGTGGTTATGAGTGTGTGGTAGAGTGTGTGGATGTGGTGTGTGTGTGTGTGTGTGTGTGTGTGTGTGGGTGCGTCTGATGTGTGGTGTGAAGTGTGTGTGTGTGTGTGTGTGTGTGTGTTTGTCTATTAAAATATCTAGGTGTTGTATGTGTGTGTGTGTGTTTGTGTGTGTGTGTGTGTGTGTGTGAGAGTGTGTGTGTGTGTGGGTGAGTGTGGGTTGTGTGTTGTGGTGAGTAGCTCTATCTCTCAGTTGCACCAACCAAATCTCTCTATATGGTTTTGTATGTGAGTGTGGTGGTGGTGATAGTGTGAGTGTGTGTGGTGTTGGGGGGGGGGGGGGGGGGGGGGGGGGTGGGGGTGGGGGGGGGGGGGGGGGTGGGGTGGGGGGCGGGGGGGTGTGAGTGTGTATGCATGTGTGTGAGTGGGGATGTGTGTATGTGAGTGTGTTGAGGTCATGTGTGTGTGTGTGCTGTGTGTGTGTGTGTTGTGTGTGTGTGTGTGTGTGTTGGGTGGCTTTGGGGGGGGGGCGGGGGGGTGTCGTGTTTCGGGGGTGTGGTGTGTGTGTGTGTGTCGTGTGTGTGGATATATCATATATATATCTCTGGTGTTGTTGTGTGTGTGTGTGGAGTGAGTGGTGTGTGGGGTGTGTGTGTGGAGGAGTGTGTGTGGTGTGAGTGAGAGTAGTGTGGGTGTGCTGTGCTGGGGTGTGTTGTGTGTTGGTATATATATATATGACAATATCATATATATATAACTAACATACCCTACTATAACTCTACTATCTATATCTCTCTCCTATATGGGTGTTGTATGTGGTTGTGTGTGTGTGTGGTGTGTTGTGGTGTGTGTGTGTTGTGTGTGTGTTTGAGTGTCTCTACTCATCTATTGTATCTATCTATATCATATGCTATAATCAATAAATCAATACTCGATATACTATCTATATACATTTTCTCTCTCTAATATCTTCTATATATCACTCTGTGTGTGAGTGTAGTGTGTGTGGTGTCTGGTGATTTGTTGTGTGAGTAGTGTCGTGTGTGTGAGTGGTTGGTTCTATAATATATCTATCTGTGTGTGTGTTGTGTGTGTGTGAGTGTGTGTGTGTTAGTGAGTGTTTGTGGGTGTGTGTGTCATGTGATGTGGGAGTAGGTGAATGAGTTCTGTGTGAGTGGTGTGTGTGAGTATGAATGGTGTGTGTGTGTGTGTGTGTGTGTGGCGTGTGGTGTGTGTGTTTAAGTCTGTGTCTGTGTGTTTGTGGGAGGTTATGTGTGTGTGTGTGGTGTGTGGGTGTGTGGTCTTTGTGTGGGGTGTGTTGACTTTGAGTGGGTTTGGGTGTGATGTGTCTGTGGTG
>NC_061830.1:12899990-12902490 GCF_019202785.1 Penaeus chinensis
TATTATTGTTGTTGTTGTTGTTATCATCATTATTATTACTATTATCATCATCATCATTATCAGCAGCAGCAGCATTGTCATCATTATCATTATAATTGTTATTATTATTATCATCATTATCATTATCATTATTATTATTACTTTTATTATCATTATGATCATCATCGTTATTATTATTATCATCATCATTACTATTACCATTATTATCATATTTATCATCATCATTATCATCATCATTATCATCATTACTATTGCTATCATTATCATCAATATTATAATTGTTATTATCATTATTATTATTATTATTATTATTATCATTATTATTATTGTCATTATTATTATTATTATTATCATTATTATTACAGTAATTGTTATTTTTGTTATTATTATTATCAATATTATTATTATTATTATTATTATAAAATTTATTAATATTATCATTACTACCGCTTCTACTAATACTACAACTACTATTATTATTATCATCATTAATATTATAATTACAACTGCTTCTACTAATACTACAACGACTACTAATATTGCTAGTATTATTATCATTGTTATCATTATTATTATGATCATGATCAATGGCATTTCCTGTACTATCATAATCATCATCATCATTATTGCTGTTGATGTTACTGCTGTGGTTTTTATTATCAATGTTGTCATCATTATCATTGTTATTTAACTCAATGTTAATATTATCATAGTCACTATCATTCAACTAGCATTGTGATCCTTACATCACACCTCCGTTATGAAAACTGTTCATGATAATTCTCAGGATTATATTTACTATTTTCATCGATAATTATACAATCTTATCTTATCAAATCATTAACCATCTATCTAAATCCATCGTAACTATAAACCCTTAAATCTTCATCTTCACCATTAACAGAATAGTATTGATATCACAACCAAGGCAGTGAACACCTTCACTATAATCACAGTAATGAACCTCTCATTATGCAATATCATTATAACTAACGACCACAATGATAGTAATAATGTCGTGGGTAATCATGTAATAAGTATTCTCGAGGTCACACGCGTATGTGAACAATTGGACAGTAATACATGCGTTCATGGATAGATACAATGGCATACATACAAGTACGAATATATATACTCACAAATACGTGGGTGGGGTATACGTGAGCGTATATAAAGGTAGATAGAGAACATACACACACATAGAAACACACACGCATACACACACACGCGCGCATACACACATAGCCAGAAACACACGCACACACAAATATAGACAGAAAAATACACGCACGCACGCACACACACACACACACACAGAAACAAGCACGCACGCACACACACACACACACACACACACACAGAAACACACACACATACACAAACACACGCACGCACACACTCATACAAATCCACACACACACACACACACACACACACACACACACACACACACACACACACACACCTCACCACACTCTCACATTAAACAAAATTATAAAGAAAGAAAGAAATAAAAAAAAAAGTGAACAAAAATAGATCTTTAATTATACTTCATCACACAAATCACGCTGGTGTGAAAATCGAAAATCGAAACAAAACACACACGATTATACACAGACTCAGGGTGGGTGGGTCGGTAGGGGGAGGGGAAGAGGGGAGGAAAGATGGGGGAAGGGGGGGAGGGAGGTGAAGGGGAGAGGTTCCCTATCATTATAACCTCCCATTCACCCCCCTCCCCAACCTTTCCCTCACCCCCCCCCCTCATCCCTCCTCCCTCTCCTTCTCCTCCTCCCCTCTCCTCTGCTCTTATACGTCATGCTTATTACCGTGTTGCTCTTCATAAATTATTCATTATGGCTTTCTCTCTCTCGTTCCTCGACAGGTGGATGTGATTGTTGTGAAAGATGGTTGTTTGTTATTTTGTGTTTGCGTGTGTGTTGGCATGTGAGAATATTTTTGTTTGTGTTTCAGTTCTTTTGTTGTGCTTTTTTAATGTTTGTGTTTGTATTTTTGTTTGTGTTTTTATCAGAACGTTGTTTGTAAAAAAAAGGTTTTTGTTTGTGATTTTGTGGGAATGTTTTTATTTTGTTTTTTGAGAGAATGTTTTTGTGTTTTGTGAAAACATTTTTGTTTTTGTCTGGAGAAAAAAAATTGGTTTGTGAGAATATCTTTGTTTTTCATTTGTTTTGTTTTTGTCCGAATGTTTTAATTTCTAACTTTTAATCTTTTACAATGTGTACTGATTCTGATGCGATATCGGTGTGTCTATTGTTATTATAGTTGTCGATTTTTGTGTTTCTTTATTTATCTATTACAGTAATTTTCCTTTTTTCTTCGTCGTTTTCAAGCAATGATATGTTTAATGTTGTTTATTTGTCCTAATAAGTTAATAGTTCTTGTTCTTTTGTTCTTCTTTTTTATTATTATTATTCTTTTTATTTTCCATTTCTTCTTCTTCTTCTTCTTCTTCTTTTTCTGCTACTTCTTTTTCTTTTTCTTC
>NC_061830.1:12937490-12939990 GCF_019202785.1 Penaeus chinensis
TAATGATAATAATAACGATACTACTACTGCTAATATCACTACTACTCCAAATAATAATCTTAATAATTATAATAATGATAATAATAATAATAATATTACTATCATTATTATCTTCATAACTATTACTGCCATTATTTTTATTTTTATCATTATGATGACAGGTATATTATCATTGTTGCTGTTGTTGTTGTCGTTGTTTATCTTAACATTACTGTTATCAAAATTATTATTAATATTATTATCATTATCAACTATAAGTACGAGTAACTGATATACTTATTTAAATGCATCTATTTCTCAATCAAATCATATCACTTTTGATTCTCTTTAGTAGTTAGTAAGTATATAGTATAAGGAAGGTGTTCTCGGAGTACTTTGAACAACAGCATGTTCAGTAATGACGTTTTGAACATTTGAAAGACAAAGGATTTTCATGATATATATGCTAGGGGGAATAAGGGAGACCCCGTATATGTACCATGAGAGTGTTCATTGTTCAAAGGAAAAAACAACAGCGTCGTCTTGTTCATTCGTGGTTTTTGTTCATTCGTGTTTTTTGTCCACACACAGGTTACCCGAAATACAGTGCTTTGTATCTTCACTTAGCATGCCCCGTTTTCCCTTAACCCCTTTCTCCCCCCACCACCCCCCACCAACCCCCAACCACCTCCCTACCACTACCACCCCCCCCTTACCTCTCCCTAACCTCCCCCTCCTCCCAGCTACCCCCCCTCCCCAAGATCCCCATCCTCCTTCCCCCCCTCCCCACGACCCATCCCCAACCCCCCGGCCCCCCTTTTCCCCAACCGGCCCAGCTTTTCGTAGCAGACGGGGACAGTTCCCAAGGCGACCTGCTAACTTAAAGGCTTTTACGTGATTATGCACAGAATGCCAGACTTAACCGTGGCGCCATCTGTACGGCTTTACAAATCTCTTCCTTCTATGTGTTTCTTTTTTTTTTCTAACTTAACTAGATGTTTTATTTATCTGCTTTTTTCCTCTCTATATTCTACTTTTTTAAATGGGCAAAAGAATTATGTAAAGGATATGAAATATACATATATGAATGAGAATATATGGCTGAGGTGAACGAATTAATACACATCACATCCGGGACTTGAGGGACTACGCGCTTAAAGATGGAATGTCACGTTTAAAATGTTCAATACACGTGCCTAAATGAATAACGATGGCTGTAACAAAGTGACAAATGTTTTACTATTAATTTAATATACTTTTAGTCAACTTTTTTCGTTATTTATTTTTGTATTTATTCTTATTCAATCTGAATAGTCTGACTTGGAAATGTCTCTTCGTCAATATATTCTCTTGCTTGTGTGTGTTTTCTGTTTGGCCGTTCAGTGTGTTCAATTAAATGTAAGTGCGTATGAAAATCTCTCTCTCTCTCTCTCTCTCTCTCTCTCTCTCTCTCTCTCTCTCTCTCTCTCTCTCTCTCTCTCTCTCTCTCTCTTTATCTATCTATCTATCTGTCTAGCTACCTACCTACCTATCTATCTATCTACATACCTATCTATCTATCTTTATCTATCTATCTATCTATCTATCTATCTATCTATATGCATATTCTCTTTTTCATTAATTTGTCTCTGTACGATGTAAGTAAAGGCATATATAATTTTGTTCCACCGACATTCGCCATTACGTATTCGAATGTATGTCTGTGAGACGAGCGATCGCACAGCCTCCCGATGGTGCTCGACAGACGCTCGATTTACGTCTGTCTCATGTTACCTTGCCCCCCCCCCCCTTTCCCCCTCCCCCCTCAGTCTCCAGCTTCCTCCCCTCAAACACTCGTAAGCAATCCTCCTCCTTTTCTTCCTCCTCCTCTTCCTCCTCCTCCTCTTCCTCCTCCTCCCCCTTATCCTCCTCTTCCTTTTCCTCCTCCTCTTCCTCCTCCTCTAACTTCTCCTCCTCCTCTTGTCTTTCCTCCTTTTCCTCCCCCTCCTCTTTATCTTCCTCCTCCTCCCCCTCCTCCTCCTCTTTCTCCTTCTCCTCTTCTTCCCTCTCCTCCTCCTCTTCCTCCTTCTCCTCTTCCTCCTCCTCCCCTTCCTCCTCGTCTTCTTTCTCCTTCTGCTCTTCTTCCTCCTCCTCTTCTTTCTCCTTCTCCCTCTCCTCCTCCTCCCTTCCTCACCCCACCCATTAAGTCCCACTTCATTGCCTCTCCCTCTTCCCGTTTCTCCCTCACCCCGTTCATTTCTCCTCCTCCTCTTCTCCGCCTCCTCTCTTTCGCTCCACTTCTGTCTCCCACACACGCCCTCTCTTTTATTCTCTTCTTTTCTCTACACCCTTTTTTGTCCTTCTTTCTTCTTCCTATTCTATATTCCATATTAGATTCCTCTCCCTTTCCCCTTTCTTTCCTAACTGAATACGTTTCCCCCCTTCTTTTTCCTTTCCCCTTTTTCCCCTCCTCCTCCTCTCCTCCTTTCCTCCTCCCCCCTCCCCTAGCCTCCTATCCCCCTCCCCTTCCCCTCCTATATTC
>NC_061830.1:12947490-12949990 GCF_019202785.1 Penaeus chinensis
TGCAGCCCGGCGAGAATTGCCATTCGCTCTCCATTGACTCGTGTCAGCAAACCCTACTTCTTGACCTGATTTGGCTGGCGTCTCGAATGGCGCTTCGAAGGTGGAGGTTCGAGATCTCTTTCCTGACTTGTTTATCGATATATTTCTTTGTTGTTTTAACGTTTGGGTTAATGGATTACGTTGGGGGTGTATTTGGATATGGATAAGTTGCGTGGTTATGAAATCATAATAAAATCTCAAATTTGTACAAGGTGTAAATTAACCGATTGATAAGGTTATACAGATAAATAGGAAAAAGGTCGATAAAAAATCAAAGGAATACACACGTTTTTTTTTTCTTTTTTATCATATTATTTTTTTTTTTATAAGTTATTAAATAAGTAACATGGTTTAGAAATATATTGAAACACGGATAATTCGGGTATTTGAGAAATGAACACAAAAAGTAAACAGAGTGTAATAAGGGTCAAAATACAATAACGATCTAAGTGTGTCAGCCTCCCTCTCTCCTCTACTTATCTCCCCCTCCCTTCCACTCCCCTCTCCCCCCCCCGCTGATATGACCCCCTCCCCCCCTCCCCCTTTCTCTCCCTCTCTTCCCCTCCTTTTTAATGTCTTTTTGCCCCCTTTTTTTTTTTATCTTTTATTCATTCTTTTCTTTTCTTTTCGATCGCTTTCTATCCTGATTTTTAGTGTTTCTTTCTACTTCGTGTATTTCTTCTTCTTCTCGTTTTTATTCTTTCTCATTTCTCTGGTTTTTTTTTTTTATTTCTTCATGTTTCTTTAGATACTTTTCGTTTCTTTTTTTTCCCTCTTTTAATTTTATTCCTGCCTCTTCCTCTTTTATCCCCTTCCGTCGTAACCCAGAATTATCTCCCTCCTCATCCTTATCCTTTATCAGCTATTTTGCTTCCTACCTTCCTTCTCTTTCCCCCCTTTCCTCCCCTTCCCTCTTTCTCTCTTACCCTCCACCTTTCCTTTCCCCTTCTTCCTTCTATTTCTCCTTCCTCCCTTATCACCAATCTCCTTCCCCTCTTCCCCCTTTCCACCTAACGCCCTTTTTAATCTCCTCCCTTTCTCCCCCTTTATCCAATCTCTCTTTGCCTCTTCCAGTATTCTCTTGTTTACCAAAATACCCTCTGCCATATCATCTATTATTTAGTCTCATTTTTACTCCCTTTCTTCCCTTACTTCTTTCCTATCATTCCTCTTCCTTCCTTCACCTGATCATTCTCCTCCTCCCACCTTTTATTCCCTCGACTCTCCCCCCCCCCCCCCCATCTCTCTTCCCTTTCTCATCTTCTCTGCCTACCTTTTCCCTTTACCCTCCCCCCCCCCCTATTTCCATCACTCCCCCTCATCTCCCCCCCCCCCATTTCCATCACTCCCTCTTTCTACCCCCCCATTTCCATCATTCCCCCCCCCCCCATCCCTTTCCCCTATCCACACCATCATCACATTTTCCCTCATTTGCCGTGTTTGCCAAGCGACAGTTGATGGGCATTCCCGGTAGCCATTAGAGGCCAAGTAATGGTTGTAATAGTAATAATGGTTGTTTCTACCATCCATTCCCTGGGCATTGTGTTGACGTCGGTGTTTGCCCGGACCAATATCGGATGGACTAATTACTAATTGTGGGTTGATGGTAATTAGAGCTGATTGTGGTGCTTAATGTGGTCCAATTGTCGCGTGGTTTGATCAGCGCGAATTCCTGTCTTTGTGGTGTCTATCTGCTGTCGATTGGGCTGTCTATCTCGTTGTTCATTTTTGTTTTGTCTGTTTGTTTTGTTTGCCAGTCTCGTCTCTTTTTCTATCTATTTATTTGTTTGTCTGTTTGTCGATTTGACTCCCTGTCTCACTTATGTTATTATCTACCTGTCTGTTTGTTGTCAAATCGGCTGGCTGCCTCACTATGTGTGTGTCTGTCTATTTGTCTGTCTGTCTTATAGATGGACAGGTAGATAGATGGATATAGATCGAATGATATCAGACAGAGAGAGAGAGAGAGAGAGAGAGAGAGAGAGAGAGAGAGAGAGAGAGAGAGAGAGAGAGAGAGAGAGAGAGAGATAGAGAAATAGATAGATAGAGAGATAGAGAGATAGATAGATAGAGAGAGAGAGAGAGAGAGAGAGAGAGAGAGAGAGAGAGAGCGAGAGAGAGAGAGAGAGAGAGAGAGAGAGAGAGAGAGAGAGAGAGAGAGAGAGAGAAAGAGAGAGAGAGAGAGAGATGGAGGGAGAAAGAGATAGAGAGAGAGAAAGAGAAAGAGAGAAGAATATATCTACCTTTCTATCCATCAGTCTATCTACTACTGTCTACCTTATGTATACACACTGAATATTGTAAATGCTAAGCAATTAATAAGTAATTACTGTACATTGATTGCCTTTTATAACACTATTGATAATATTCCACATGTCATTATGAGGTTAATAGAAGGCTAATTCGGTACACAATAAATGTATATAATAATTTGTCGATATGTATGTATAAGTGAGCGTTT
>NC_061830.1:13017490-13019990 GCF_019202785.1 Penaeus chinensis
CGGGAGTGGCTGGCGGTGGGGGGAGGGGTGGGGGGAGGGGAGGGGTAGGGGGAGGGGAGGGGTGGGGGGAGAAGTGGGGGGTGGGGGGAGAAGTAGGGGGTGGAAGCCAGGACAGGGCGGGGCCATGACCCTCGGGAGTAGGGGGAGGGAGGGAGGGGAGGAGGTGGGGAGGGAGGGAGGGAGGGAAGAGGGTGGGGAGGGAAGGAGGGCAGGAAGGAGGTGGGGAGAGGGAAGGGGGAGGGAGTGGTGGGGGGGGGGGAGGGATGGAGTGAGAGGGAGATGAAGGGAGAGGAAGGTAGGTTAAGAGATATAGAAGGAAAAGAAGGAAGATGAGGGAGAGTAAGAGGGATATGAAGGGGAGGGGGGGAGATAAATAGGTAAGGAGTGGCAATGGGTGGGAGGGAGGGAAGTAGATGAGGGGGGAGTGAGTGGGAGGAGGGATGGAAGGAGGAGAGGGAATGGGATAAAGGGAGATGAGAGCTGGGCGATGAGGGAGTGACTGAGGGCCGGAAGCCGGGCCAGGGTGGGGCCACGACCCTTGGGAGTAGGGGGAGGGAGGGGTGATAGGGAGGGAAGGAAAGGAGGGAGGGAGGGGTGATAGGGAGGGAAGGGAAGGAGGGAGGGAGTGGGTTGGAGCAGGGGGGAAGGAAATGAAGGGAGAGAGGGAGATGAGAGGGTGTGATAAGGGGAGACGAGGGGGGTGAGAGGGAGGGAGGGGTATGAGGAGGGGGGTTGTTGGGAGGGAACATGAGGTGAGAGGGAAGGAAGGAGGGAGATGAAAGGTGGGTAATGAGGAGGTGGAGGGAGCCGGAAGCCAGGCCAGGGTGGGCCACGATCCCCCGGAGTAGGGTGAGGGGGGGGGGAGTGAGGAGGGAGAGTAGGGGTTGAGTGGGAGGGATGATGGAGATGAGGGGGGAGTGGGTAGGAGGGAGGGACGGGGGGGGAGGAAGGGGAGATGAGGTTAGAGAGAGAGGGAGGAAGGAAAGTAGGGAGATGAGGGGGTGTATGGGAGAAAGAGAGATGAAGGAGAAGTGGACGAGAGGGGGGAGAGAAAGGGAGAGGGAGATGAAGAGGGGGAGTTGGGAAAGAGAGGAGGACGAAGGTAAAAGGAGGGAGGGAAACGTGGGAGATATATAGCGAAGAAGTAGGGAGGGAAGACAGGACAAAGCGAGACAGACATAGAGAGAGAAATGAAGACAGAGACAGAGAGACAGAGAGAGAGAGAGAGAGGGAGAAAGAGAGAGAGAGAGAGAGAGAGAGAGAGAGAGAGAGAGAGAGAGAGAGAGAGAGAGAGAGAGAGAGAGAGAGAGAGAGAGAGAGAGAGAGAGAGAGGAAGAAGATGAAGAAAAACAGAAAGAGAGAGAGAGACAGCGAAAGAAAGAAAGACAAACAGACAAAACGAAAGAGACAACGAAAAAAAGAAAGAAAGCAAGAGTGAGCGCCAGAGAGAGAGAGAGAGAGAGACACACACACCTTCCAAAACAAGAGCTGATTTGCATAAATTCCCAGCCTGCCAAACAGGATGATGAGATGCACGCGCTGACAGTTGTGGCGACCTCCGGGAAAGTAGTAAGAGCTGTAGTAGGAGCAATAAAGGCGACAGGTGGGTTTACTTTTAAGGTAACATTTAAGATGGTGTGGAATATATGAATGGGAAAAATCGACCTTTAAATTCAACCACATATTAGAAGTTCTTTCAAAATATTTCTTCTGTATCTACTCATTTTTGTTTTTCTTTTGTTAGAAATTCCATTGTAGATGTGATGATTTATTGCATATCTGTAGATTTGATGTAAGGTAAAGTGTCCGTTTTGAAATCATAATAACTAATCTGCCATATATGAATATATGGTTTAGGAAATAATGTTTCTTTCTTTCTGTGTGCCTTTTTCTCCGTCTGTCCGTCTATCTGTTTCTCTCTCTCTCTCTCTCTCTCTCTCTCTCTCTCTCTCTCTCTCTCTCTCTCTCTCTCTCTCTCTCTCTCTCTCTCTCTCTCTCTCTCTCTGTAACTTTCTCTCTCTGTCTATCTATACATATATCAATCTATCTATTTGTCTCTGTCTCGAAAGCCAAAAGGATAGATGGACAGATGGACTGACAGACTGACATATAGACAAATAATTAACAGAAACATAAGTTCTATAGATTATCAGGTGTAATTATAACGAAGAACAAGAATATACCTAAAGTGCTGTTATTTTTATCTTAATATATATAATAAACCTTCTCAAGGGAATATTGATATATCATAAACACTCGAACTGTGTGTTATTTATAGCTCATTTGTTTAATTGGGTGTTAAACATGGTATGATAAGCACGAAGCCATTGCAATTCATTTTTCAACATAATAATTTATAAAATGAATGAAGGAAATATATCGTGACTAGAAAAATCTGTCAGAATATCAAGTAAAGTAACTCAACTCTTGACGCGCGAATAATGTTTTCAAATAAAAAACATCCACACACACACACACACACACACACACACACACACAC
>NC_061830.1:13057490-13062490 GCF_019202785.1 Penaeus chinensis
GGGAGAAAGGGAGAGAGGGAGAAAAGAAGAGAGGGAGAAAGGAAGAGATGGAGAAAATTAGAGAGGGAGAAAGGAAGAGAGGGAGAAAGGAAGAGAGGGAGAAAAGAAGAGAGGGAGAAAAGAAGAGAGGGAGAAAGGAAGAGAGGGAGAAAGGAAGAGAGGGAGAAAAGAAGAGAGGGAGAAAAGAATAGAGGGAGAAAAGAAGAGAGGGAGAAAGGAAGAGAGAGAGAAAGGAAGAGAGGGAGAAAGGAAGAGAGGGAGAAAGGAAGAGACGGAGAAAGGAAGAGAGGGAGAAAGGAAGAGAGGGAGAAAAAAAGAGAGGGAGAAAGGAAGAGAGGGAGAAAAGAAGAGAGGGAGAAAAGAAGAGAGGGAGAAAGGAAGAGAGGGAGAAAGGAAGAGAGGGAGAAAGGAAGAGAGGGAGAAAGGAAGAGACGGAGAAAGGAAGAGAGGGAGAAAGGAAGAGAGGGAGAAAAGAAGAGAGAGGGAAAGGAAGAGAGGGAGAAAGAAAGAGAGAGAGAAAAGAAGAGAGGGAGAAAGGAAGAGAAGGAGAAAAGAAAAGAGGGAGAAAGGAAGAGCGGGAGAGGTTTATAACCGCAACCTTAACATCACCGCCAACTGTCTCCCTGTGTATGCGTTCGCTAATAACATAGAATGTCTATCAGCGAAGAGCTTGGCTTTTCGCTCTTAATGAACGAACAAGTGAGTCATTTAACCTTTTTTTTTTCATTTATTTGTTGTTAATAATGAGGGGTTAGGGGGAAATGAGGGGCAAATTGAAACTTTCTTTGCTAAGGATAATGAGGAGAATGAATGTTGAAAATGTTTATAATGAAATTAATTATGATTATAGTTACTATCATTGCTATTGTTATTATTATCATTATTGTTTCATCTTTATCGCTTCTATTATCAATGTAATCGCTCTTATCAATGTTAATTATTATAATTGGTATTATTATTATCATCATTATTATTATCATTATTGTTATCCTTATTGTTATCATTATTATTATTATAGTTGTTGTTATTATTAATATTATTATTATATTATTATTATTATTATTATTATTATTATTATTATTGGTATTATTATTATTATTATTATTATTATCATTATTGTCATTATTATTATTATTATTATTATTATTGTTGTTATTATTACTAGTAGTAGTATCATTATTTTTTTCTTTCCTTATTATCATTATCATTATCTTTATCATTATCATTATTCTTACCATCATTCTTATTATCATTATTATATATTTTTTTTTTTTGTTATTACTAATATTATCATCGGTATCATCATCATCGCCATTGCTATCTTCATAACTATTTTCATTTTCATATTCATGCCAACAATAGTCATTATGACAAAATACAATCTCGATTTATGTTATAAGCGCGTGGTCGTAACTTTTATCCGTAACGAAAGTCATCATTTGATATCAAGATCTCAAATAATGTTAAACGTATGATATGAACTACATTTAAATGGACTGATTTACTTTTGCATACTTATTTGTTCTGTGAGATTGTGATCATGATAGAGATACTACGAATATTCAGTAAATCTGCTCAGTAAACCTGCACTAAAGCTAATGTGAAAATGAAGCACTGATATTTTAGAAGGTACAGATACTGTACTTAGCTTCCTCTCTTTAAGGATAATAATGATCCTATAGTTAAAACAAAAAGCAGAATACAATCACATCGTCGTATTAACAGTAACGACTAATCTCTATAAGCTCCCCAATAAATTTTCCTTTTACATTAACCCTCCCTCAACTCTTCTTCTGGTTCCCTCTCGAGCAGCCCTCCTTAATGTTTGTATAAATCCTTGTTGTTTGCGCAGGACCATGATCAGTCGAGCGATAATGGGACCCTTTGCACTATATTACACTGCCAAACCCCGACATAATAAATCATAGCCTGAATTGAGCATCATCAAGTGGGAAGGGGAGGGATCTCCGACGGCGAATTTTACCCGAAATCACAGAACCCTGAAGCCCTTTCCCCCTCTCACCTCGAGGGATACGGACGGAAAAGAAAAGTTTCGACATTCCCGCGGAAAGCCCAAATAAAAGTGAAAGTCCGCGGGACCTAACATGATTTTCTTACGTCCACGCCTAATCTAAAATAGTCGGCGCGTATTATGGACGGAATCCCCCAACGACGAATGCACGATGAACCGAAAGCAGCGGCGATGCTGTTAAAAGAAAAATAACATTTGGGCTCCGGCGGTGCGGTGGGCGGCCGGCCTTCCCCCTCGCCCGCCACTTGAACATCACAATGCGCGCCACCTGCCCCGACCACCACAATATGGCGCGCGGGGAAGGCCGTGCTGGCCCGCCCTCTCGCTTTCTTTCCTACTTTCTTTCGCCCGCCCTTTCGCACTCGATGCTGTTTTAATATCCGCCGATGTTTGTTGTTCTTTGTTGGTGGCATTTTAATCCTGGGGAGCTTTCCTTTGATTGTTGTAATGCGTCGGTGATGAATATTCCCAATGTCGATGGCGTTTTGTGTCAGATTAATTGCATTTAGACTCTAAATGTAGCTCTTATGTTTACACCAGTCAATTGTACAAATACTGCTAAAACCTAATGTGCTCTTACAACGATTAAAAGATAAAGAAAGCTAACCTAATTCCATTTCCTTTTGTGCACACCGCTAACATCGCCCCAGAACCGCAAAAGCGAATATGAGCAAATATATAGTTTCGGTTTAATTAACCTCTAGCATAATTACCCCTGTTAAGAAGTTAACGCGAAGCACATTCCATTAACCGTGTCATAAGAGAACAATACTCTAGATACAAGTTTCTTAAAAGGTGTCGTTAAGTTAACTTCATATAACTCGTTTTATTATCTCTGTTCTGTAGGCAATATCTATCTGGCTATCTATCTGTCTATCTATATATATATGTATATATATGTATAATATATACATATATATATATATATATATACATGTATACGTATATATATACATATATGTATTTATATATATAAGTGTATACATGTGTGTGTATACATATTTATATGTATATGTATGTGTGTGTGTGTGTGTGTGATTGTGTGTATGTGTGTGTTTACATATATATATATATATATATATACATATATACATATGTGTGTGTGTGTATACATATATGTATACGTATATATATACATACACACACACACACACACACACACACACACACACACACACACACACACACACACACATACACACACACACACACACACACACACACACACACACACAAACACACACACACACACACACACACACACACACACACACACATATATATATATATATATATATATATATATATATATATTTATATATATATGTGTGTGTGTGTGTGTGTGTGTGTGTGTGTGTGTGTGTGTGCGTAAGTATATATATATGGATATATATATATATACATATATATATATATATATGTGTATATATATGTATATATATATATATATATATATATATATATGCACATATATATAGATATAAATAAAGATATATATGTATATATAAATATATATGTATATATATAGTTATATAACTATATACATGCATATATATTCACATATATATGTACATATACATTGACATATATAGATATATATATAAAAGGATAGATATTGACATAGATATAGAGATATTTATCGATCTGTCTATTTATTCAAATATATATATATATATATATATATATATATATATATATATATATTTGTGTGTGTATGTGTGTGATAAATATATGAATATATAAATATAGATATCCATATATATATATATATATATATATATATATATGTGTGTGTGTGTGTGTGTGTGTGTGTGTGTGTGTGTGTGTGTGTGTGTGTGTGTACTGTATATAATATATAAATATATGTATATATATATATATACAGTGTATATAATTATATATATATACATATATATACATATGTATATTATATATGTGTGTGTGTGTGTGTGTGTGTGTGTGTGTCCATACGTATGTTTGTGTGTGTGTGTGTGTGTGTCCATACGTATGTGTGTGTGTGTGTGTGTGTGAGTGTGTATGTTATATATATATAGAGATAGACAAATATATATAGAGAGATATATACAAATATAGAT
Source organism: Penaeus chinensis (assembly GCF_019202785.1). Lineage (NCBI taxonomy): Eukaryota > Metazoa > Arthropoda > Malacostraca > Decapoda > Penaeidae > Penaeus > Penaeus chinensis. Next base: position 13,061,619 of record NC_061830.1, read on the forward strand.
ATATAGATAAATAAACAAAGAGAGAGAGATAGAGAGAGAGTGAGAGAGAGAGAGAGGGAGAGTAAGAAAGAGAGAATGACATGTACATATATATATATGTATGTGTGTGTGTGTGTGTGTGTGTGTGTGTGTGTGTGTGTGTGTGTGTGTGTGTGTGTGTGTGTGTAAGCATGACCCGCAAGGCAAAGACTCATCCACAAGCACCTTGAACATCGTTACACATCACGGGCGTTTATTGTTAAGGAAAATGTTACCACCATAAATTAATACCCAAAGTTCTGGCTGGCAATAGTTGGAGCAGCGACCCAGGGGAAATTACCGTGTTAAATTACTTTGCGAGTTCATGGATACACGCGATTATTTGATATAAAAAAATATGTTAATCCAAAAGGGCATTTATCACACATATGAATTCGCTCGTATCATTAAATCAAACTCTGGAATTATCTTGCAAAGAGATTATAGATTGAGAGAATTGCAGAGTTGCAATACAGATTAAAATACAATAGATTAGGCTGCCACGATATTTAGGATTCCAGTTATTTTAATAGAATACTGAACAATAATAACTGATCATTGTAATGAAGAAATGGTCATCAAAGGAAAGAAAAGAAAATAGTTTATGAATATTCCATGGCTTTTATGATAAGAAAAAAATATTTGCGGGTATCAAGGCCTTATTTAATAATGAAAAAGGTAGAAGGAACAAGGGAATAAAAGAACCTTTTGACAGATAAGATGACCATAAACAAGTGATAGACCAATATGTCTTACTTAGCCTGTATACATCTACGCACACACACACACACGCACACACACAAGTGGACCCATACACAAACACAAAAGGATTTTTTACCTCTCCTTCCCTTTCA
>NC_061830.1:13079990-13082490 GCF_019202785.1 Penaeus chinensis
CACACACACCTTCTCCGTGTATCTCTCCACATTTAAATTTCTCCCCCCCCCCCACCCCCCGCTTATCTCCAATGCTACCCGCGGGGGCCCAGGCTATCTCGATTCCTTATCTCTTATCTGCGCGTGTTGCTGCTAAAGTTTCATCTCAGGAATGGCACCTTTGAGGTTATTGTAGACGGCACCCTGGGAGGCGTTTTGTCGTGTCACGGGCGCTGGGCTATTATATTTCTAGGTTGCCTGAGGGTTGGAAAGAGAGAGAGAGGTGGGGGGTGGGTGAGACGGAAAGGAGGTAGGAAGGAAGGGGAGGAAGGGAGGAAGGGGAGGGAGGGTTGGAGAGAGAGGTGGGGAGGAAGAGGAGGAAGGGTTAGAAAGAGAGGTGGGAAGGAGTAGGGGTAAAGGGGAGGGAGGAAGGAAGGGGAGAGAGGGTTGGAAAGAAAGGTGGGGAGGAAGAGGGGTGGAAGGGAGGAAGGAAGGAAGGGGAGGAAGGGAAGAGGAGGGAGGATTGGAAAGAGAGGTGGGGAGATAGAGGGGTGGAAGGGAGGAAGGAAGGGGAGGGGGGCGAGAGGGAATGGATGGAGGGGAGGAGACCAGGGGGAAAGGGAGGGATAGAGGGAGGAGATAGGAGGGGGATAGAGGAAGGAAGGGAAGGAGGAGAAAGGCTCTGAGTTTCAGAAAGAAAAAGTGAGAGAGGGGGTGGAGAGGAGGAAGGGGAGAGAAGGTGTTCAGGAAAATTGAGTGTGTAGGGAAGAAAGGAAAAAAAAGGCAAAGAGAGGAGAGAGAGATACATGTGAAGAAATGGTAAGAGAGAGAAATGGTACAAGGAGAAAGAGTGGAGACGTAGAGAAAGGGTGAGAGATAATGAGGGTGAGTGAGTGAGCACGAGAGAGAGAGAGAGTGAGAGAGAGAGAGAGAGAGAGAGAGAGAGAGAGAGAGAGAGAGAGAGAGAGAGAGAGAGAGAGAGAGAGAGAGAGAGAGAGAGAGAGAGAGAGAGAGAGAGAGAGAGAGAGAGAGAGAGTGAGAGAGAAGAGAGAGAGAGAGAGAGAGAGAGAGAGAGAGAGAGAGAGAGAGAGAGAGAGAGAGAGAGAGAGAGAGAGAGAGAGAGAGAGAGAGAGAGAGAGTGAGAGAGAGAGAGAAAGGGAGAGAGTGAGAGAGAGAGAGAAAAAGAGAGAGAGATAGAGAGAGATAGAGAGAGAGAGAGATTTTTCACCTCCTCTTTTTCTTTCAAACTCTAACAAACACAAAAAAAAAAAAAAAAAAAAAAAAATCCAAGAATCACAAAGAGCCTAACCCTTATTGCCCTTCGTCAGTAGAATCTCAAACAGGCGGCGTTATCTTTATAATGTTGCAGTTACACGGAGACATTACTATGAACCATTGAAATCCCATACCTTATTTTCTTATAAAGCATCATCCAAATTAATCTAACATGTCATGTAGCATAAATATCACCATCATCTTCATTGTCATTATCAGTTTTATATCTATTATCACTATAATCATTGTCCTTTCGTTCTTACGATTGATACACGAAAGTAAATGGCTTTATATATCATTTCTCTCACTGCCATAGCACTACCTTGCCCCAACCCACTCCCTATTCTCTCCCTTCCTTCCCCTCTTTTCCTTAGGGTCCATTTAAGGCTCCTTCTATATGCTATGGTATCCCTTAAGCTTAAGATTTTTTTTTAAAGATTTCTATCACCATTTATACCCCTCATCCCCACTTCCCCACAACTTTGCTTCCTTCTTACCTACCCCTCCCTTTACCCCCTCCCTTGCACCCTCGCTCCCCTACCTCCCTCTTCCCCTATTCTCCTACCATCACCTCCCCTTTTTGTCTAATTCTCCCTCAATCTTACCCTCTCCACCACTTAAATACCTCCCTACCCACCTCACTTCCTTCCCCAACTTTCCCCTCACGTAACTCCTCTTCCCCAACTCCTCTTACCTCACTCCCCTTACCTAATCCTCCTCCCCCTCTCTCCCCTTCTTTCCTACCCCCCACCCCTACCCCCACAATTCCGCGACACTTATTAAGATATGCAGATTTTTCACATTCATATGCCATGGTACTTGTGCCTGAGGCTCTCGCTCTTGTTGCATCAATACTCCTGTTCTCTTTCCCTTTTCTATCTCTCTCTTTCTCTCTTTCTATCTCTTTTCTCCCTTTTCTTTCTCTTTTTTTTTAATCTTCTGTGTCTGTTTTCCTTTTTTTTCCCTATTGTTTTGTCTGTTTCCTTCTTGTATATATCTTTTTTCTTTGTCTTTCAGTGTTATTTATTCTAATTTGATTTGTTTCTGTTTCTCTCTCTCACTCTCTCTCGTTCTCTCTCTTTCTCTCTTTCGCTCTTTCCCTTTCCCCCTTTCTTCCCCATTCCTTTTTCCCTCTTTTTCTTTATGTCCTTGCCTTTTCTCACTCTCTTCCCCTCTTTCTTTTTTATTTTACTATCGCATAATTCTATTTTTTCCTCCTTCCTGCCTTTCCATGACGCTTCCTCTA
>NC_061830.1:13094990-13104990 GCF_019202785.1 Penaeus chinensis
GAAAGGAAAACAGATGGGACTTGGGACTCGGGCTGCAGTGATACATGTTTGTTTAACCTGAATTAAACTACTGAGGAACGCGTACATATTTTCTTGCGTTAATATTATCTATTTACCCAACGCTATGCTTTTTTTCACTTGAATTGTCACTTCCACGAGCCTTTTCTTATAACAGTCATACCTAAACAATGACTACATCCACATTTTCTCATAATCCATATATACGGAAAGATGCACTCGAGTTAGATTACTAGCTCACTACCATTTCATTATTTTTGTTCCTCATACCTGCCTTGTAAATCACCCGCGCCGTGTTGAAAACGGGCCTAGAGTGAAAACATCCTTCCAAAATTACAAGAAAAATAGGGAACACGCCGCATACAATCAGAGGCGCTAGCAAAGTGACGCGGATACAATGTCAACTGTGTTGGATCCGGTGTAGCAGGCATGTCCAAGATAAACGGTGCCTGTACTCAATGTTGTTATCCTCTTGGGATAAATTAAGCATTCATGGTGCCTCTTCTGCCTAGGACCCTCAGACATGTCAGCTGCAACAACCACGGACATCAAAAATCCATGTCTTGCAAGCTTTGGAGCAAGGGCGGAGCGACGCGTAGCATTATGCAAAGGAAACATCCCGGGTGTGACTTCTTTCCGCGGACCGTCGAGGTGGCTCCAGATGGCGAAGGGATTATTGATGGCGATGATTTTACTGCTGTTATTAGTGTTGTTTGAAGGTCTTTGGTGGTCATGTTGTTTTGAAAGATCGAGTGTGACAGGCACTAACACGTCGTAATTAACATTGTTGATTACTATTCTTTCAATATAACTTCCTTTATCATTTGGAAGATAAGCTGAATGTATGTTTTTTTTTTTTTTTTCGTAGGTTGTATCTTCTCTTGCATATATGGTTAAATATCTCATCACATGCTTGGTTTTCTATTGACATTACGACCCACAGTTTATTTTCAAGCGTGTAGGATTTCTGGCACCGTTGCTTATTATAGTCGATGATGATATTGATAATAATAATAATAATAATATGTTGATGATAATAGTAATAATTATAATGATAGTAAAGACGTGATAAAATTTATAATAATATGATGATGATAGTAATAAAATTATAATAATTATAATGATAATAAAGACGTGATAAAATAAATAAACATTTTAATATTTCTTACAGTGTCTTCCAAACAATAACTTTTATTTTTACTTTTGTCACCAGTACTATTATTTATGTAAATTATATTCTTATCATTATTATGAATGGCGTTATTAGTTATTCTAAAATTAACATATTATAACTGTCACTATCTTTTTGTTACCTTTTTTTTTTTTTTTTTTTTTGCTGTTGCTGCTATAGTTCCTTTATTTACTGTTATTATTATTGTTGTTATTATCATTATCATTATTATTATTCTCATTATAATTATCATTATTATTATTATTCTTATTCATTGTTTCTTTTTAATTCAGAGTGCTCTTGTTGTTGTAATTATTCTTTTTATCATTACCTTTTTGTCAATCATTAAAGAAAATGCAATATTTGTTATTATTGTATTATTGATAATAGCAATAGTGGTAATAATAGTTATTTCATTAATATTATTATTATCGCCATCATTTATGTAATCAATATTAGAATAATGATAATGTTCATGATGATTATTGATAACATCATGTCAAGAGTGATAACAGCATTAATAATGATAATAATATAATTATTATGATAATTGCAATAATGATAATGGTAATGGTATTAATAACAATGATGATAACAATAATAATAATAATTGTGATACTACTACTAATACTACCAATAATGATAATAATAGTAATAATAATAATGATAATGATAATAATCAAAATGATGATGATGATAATAATAATAATAATAATAATAGTGTTAATAATATTGATAATGATAACAATGATCATGATAGTAGTAGTAATAATGATAATTATGATAATAGTACTGATCATAATACTAATAATAATTAATATGAACATAATTATTTTAATTGTTGTTCTTCTTGTTCTTATTATTTTCATTACTATTATTACCATCCTTGTTACTATTATTATTGTTGTTGTTGTTACCATTATTATTATTATTATTGTTTTGTATCATTATCAACATCATCATCATCATCATCATCATAATTATAATTGTTATTATTATTATTATTATTATTATTATCATTATTATTATGATTATTATCCTTGTATTACCATTATTATTATTATTATTATTGTTATTAACACCGTCATTAATATCATTGTCATTATTAAGAATAAGAGTAACAAATAAGCAATAATAATCATAATGATAATAGTACCAATGACTTTTATGATAATGATGATTACAGTAATAATAATGGTAATGATGACACAATTGATAATACTAATAATGATAATAATAATTATAATAATAGTAATAATAATAGCAATGACAATAATAATAATGGTTATGACACTAACAGTAATGAAAATGAAAACAACAACAATGGTGAAAATAATGACGATCATGTGAAAATGATAACAGTTAAAATGATAATAATAATAATAATAATAATAGTAATTTTAACAATGATAATAGTAATTATAATAAGGATAATAATGATAACAGTTAAAATGATAATAATAATAATGATGATAGTGATTATAAAAAAGATAATGATAATAACATAACAACAATGATAATGATAATAATGATAGACATAGCAGTGACTATAGTAATAATAATGAGAATAATCATACTGATAATAGTGATAATAAATAATGTAAAAATAATAATGATTATCATAGAAGCGATAACAATAATTATAATGCAGATGCAGATAATAGTGATAATAATTTTGGTTGCAGTAGTAATGATAATTATAATCATAATTTTAGTAACAATTATGATAAAGATAATAATTATTATTACTATTATAACAGTAATTATAACAACAGTGATAATAATGATGATAAGATGATGAAGATATTGATAATGATAATAATGGCAATATCAATAGTAAGTAGCATTAATAATATTGATAATAGTAACAGTAAAAGCAATAATCATAAAAAAAAATATAACAACAATAATAACATTAATCATAACGCAGATTATAATGTAGATAATAGTAATGTTGCTTAATATGGTCGTTGTAATTAATGTATTCATGATTATTTCTACTGTTATAACTCCCATCAGTGTCAATTTACTACCCTTGTTCTTTTAATCAATATCTACATTTTCCTCTTGGTTGTTGCTAATAACACTTTTTCGCCATTAGTGGTAATGTTGTAGGTCACCAATACCATGATTAAAATAAAAATAAAACAACAGTAATTTTTCTAAAGTAAAAGAAAGAACATTCTAAAAATAATCTTTGTTGTTATATCCATTCCTCATCTATAGCAAACAGTTTGTAACACATTCCTTCAAAAGCAGATTTAGATACGAGATGGCGCTTGATTTTATCTCGAGAAAATTTTGTATTCGTTCCGGCTTTTCCCTTTGCTATAATATATCGGCGGCGTAAGAGAAATTAACCCATTTTTAGCTTTCAGTTTATTTTATTAATATTAGTCTTTTCAGTGGTACTACAGAGGGTAACATTTTCTGTGTGCTTTCAAAATAATTATCCCCTTATACTGTAGAACTACCTTAACACATAGAATGGCAATGCCTACATCTGTTCTTTAAACTGATCATATGAACGCATGAATACAAGAGTGAATATACACATTTCGTTGTTGCTTTGTCATTGCAAGCAGCAGGGAATAATTCATGCAGTAAGTCATAATCGTCATAATTAGCTAATCAACAGCTAATTAGCAATGGTACAGGCGCAATCACAGAAAATTACTAGGGTCAGGAATCGTGGGTGTGTTCGGATTTTCAAATAGAGGTTGTTAGGCATGTTTTGTTCTATAAAATGCATTATTGTTAATAATGGTGATAAACTAAGATTTACTCTCATAAAAATATATAATAATTTTCCTGCACAATTGTAATATATATATATATATATGTATGTATGTATGTATGTATGTATGTATATATATATATATGTATGTATGTATGGATGGATGTATTTATATATGTATATATATATGTGTGTGTGTGTGTGTGTGTGTGTGTCTGTGTGTGTGTGTGTGTGTGTGTGTGTGTGTGTATGTACGTATGTGTGTGTGTATATATGTGTGTATATATGTATATATATATACACACACACACACACACACACACACACACACACATATATATATATATATGTATATATATATATGTGATTTTTAGTTATTTATAGGTCCGCTTAAATATATACAAATCTACTCATGTGTTTATCTACATAATAACTTATATATATATATATATATATATATATATATATACATATATATATATATATATACACACATATATTATATATATTATATTGTATATATATACTATACATTGTGTGTATATATATAGATAGATAGATGTGTGTGTGTGTGTGTGTTGAATCGATTTGGCAAGGGGGGATTCAAGTACGAAATGCTAGAAAAAAAATGGTATTTATATGGGCGCTGGATATCTTAAATTTGTGATAAAATATTATAGCAGATGATGATGATAATAATAATAGTAACATTAACAATAATAATAATGATAATGAGGATAATGATGACGATGATGATGATGACGATAATAATGATTAATAGAGGGACCCTTTGAAATTCCACGGAACAAAATGGTAATAAATAAGGGGTACTCTCTCCCACATTCCGCCTCCTCCTACCTTTCGCCTCCTCTCTCACTTTTCCTTTCCCAACTCCCTCTTACTCCCAAATCTTCCTTAAATACACTCCTCCCCTCTCGCTTTAAGCTCTGCATCTGCCCCCCCCCCCTCTCCCCCCGCCCACTTCCCTCCTTAAAATCCCCCAACTCTTTTACTTCCATATCTCCTTCCGCCCCTCCCCCACACCCCTCTTTTCGCTGAGCCCCTTTTCCCTTCCCCCTCCCTCTCCCTTTCCTCATTCCCTTTTACTATTTATACCCCCATTTTTTTTTTTTTTTTTCTTTCTGTTTTTAAGCCCATGTCTCCTCCCTTTCTCCCTCCTCCACCCTTTCCTCTCTTCCTTCCGTTCCCCTTCCATTCATATTTTTTTCACCTTGCATAGTCGTGGAAATAATATATGAACATAAACTAGAGGTCTGATTACTTTCTTGTAGTGTATTTGCCTCGAGGAATGATAATATTTACATTAATAATAACATCGACAATGATGATAATCTCATCCTTATATGTGTGTGTGCACAAAATATTAACTTTCATATCATAAGATATTAACATATCATTATATAAAAGAAAATGAAGATTTCAAGCTTACAATCCCATGGAATGTGAATTGAATTACTGTAATAATCATCATCATTGGGAATAGTAGAAGTGTCGGCAGCAACTTTACTATTGTTCTTATCATTACTAGTATCGTTTTGTGCGTGTGTGTGATTAATGGAAATTTTTATTCACGTATTATTTTTGTGATACTATTCATACGTTCTCTATTATAATAATGATCGTCGTCAGACAAATAAGCAATGACTGCAACGTTGATAGTCGTGTTTCGATAACGAGCATAATAAATGTATATATATATATATGTGTGTGTGTGTGTGTGTGTGTATATGTATGTGTATATATATATATATATATATATATATATATAGTTCATAACAATACCAAATGACAATGAAAGAAGCTTTATAAAAAAAATGGTTCAGCGAGTATTAATCTATATGTTATAGTTACCCATAGCTTCTCCTATTTTCTATAATTATCTCTAACATAGAAAATGTTTACTAACGGAGACTATGGAAAACTTTAAATTCAATGAAATTTTGCTTATATTTTGTATAATCGAAACCTCTTTTTAGAGATGTTAATTATTCAAATCTGAAAATACTTCGAGGGATACATGTTAATCTTTGTTCAGATAAATTGCCTAGTATATGCCTGAACGTGAGGTATATTTGATTATGTATTTGTGTTTTTATTATTATCATTAGAAAAGGATTTGGAGAAAAGACATCCGCAAGGTATGTGTCGGTGAACTGTGCGTGATATTTATTGGTAATTAAGAAAAAGTTGACTGATTCTTGTCTTACCATTCGTGCATTGACCATACGTTTTATATCATATATGTAATTTTCAATATTACACTCGACTTATTTATATATTTATTTCTATTGATTTTATTTAATTGATTTATTTTTTGCTTATATTTACCACCTATACTCTGCATTATTTTATAAATGGTTACTTGTGGTATGGGGAATAGATCTGAAAAAAATGAGGTTCGGTTAGATATTAGAATACGTTAGTTTCCAGTTAATTATGTATGGCTTTTGTTTAGTGTTTGCAAACCTGCTGATTACCTTAGATACCGATATCCTTTGAATCAGAGTTTTTTAAGTTATACTGGAAGTGATTAAGAAATATGATTTATGTACTTGGAGTGTTTATCGGTATGTTGATAGGGAATGCCCGATCCTTGATCTTGAAGACCAAACGTTTTTCATTAGATAATTTTTCTGCTGCGGCAGTTGTGGTTGATCATAAGAAAAAAAAGAAGTGAAAAGCGTCGTTGAAAGCTTGAATTAGTGTGTATTTTGCTTGTGACGTGATCGCTGTCTTCGTCAGAAGTATTAATCATGCTGTTTACAAAATTATTATTTGTTTATATTGCTTCCATGGGTTTTTGTTTCGGAAGATTTTCTAAGGGGAGTCGAGTTGTTTTTGATAGAGTGTGCTTAAGGCTTATTTTGGTGTCAATCTAGACCTGTTATATGGAGGAGAATATTTGAAAGTTAAATTGTTTTTATATCCTGAGGCTAGAACAAAAACTATGGATGTTAAAATTAAGATATTTAATAAACAGATACCTAATTAACAAAGAGCTGGGAAATATCATAATTGCAAAGTTGAATATTTAAGATCGAAATTATATATATTATATATGAATTATATATTTCGGTGTTTGCAGGACTAGTTGCACGTTTCCATTTGTTTGTTTTTTGTTTGTTTTTTTTTGTTTGTTTTTTTATCTTTCGTAAAGTGAGGCTGTACCGTTTAAGAGATAATTCACAAAACTAGACATTATCGCTATAACGTAATATACTTTTTTATGAGTATCTGACATTCTTAAGAAATTGTTTATATCAACGGAAAAGTACAGTCTAAATTAAATAATTTTCAAAAAGCAGACCAACATTACTATTTTTTTTTTTTTTAATAGTCTGTTTGTGATTATTTAAATTTGCATGGGATAATATATTCCAAATAATTAATTGAACGGAATTACCAGGTATGAAGATTTAGATGAAAACAAAAAGTTTGCCTTACACCTTCCTATATTTCACTGATTTTTAGTTCATATTAAAATATTTGATGTTTAAACGATATTTGGCAGTGAAAATCTATTTCATTTGATATTTTCTTCCAAGCAAATCTAATAATAACAAAGCAAATCAGACAAAGCACATAGAAATAATACATAAAAGTATTAGTGACCATCTATTTACGAATGCTTGGATCACTTATTTTTATTCCATTGGTCATTCTCAGTTATTCTTTTGTTTGTACATATATATTTAGACACATGAAACTCGTGTATATTTCTCTACATGCCATATTGTTAGATCAGTGTTAAGACGTATTTTAATACTGTTCAAAGACTTGAAATAGTGTCTTATATTTGTTCCTTTGCGATGCTCATTAATTCATTTATTTCATATCTTGCCATTTCGCTAATTCATCTGTTTTACACATTTTTCACGCTTACGCCGTGTGGTGTGTGTAACTGTGTACAAATAATATATATAATGCATATATATATATATATATATATATATGTGTGTGTGTGTGTGTGTGTGTGTGTGTGTGTGTGTGTGTATACATATATACATTTACATATATATATATATATATATATATATATATATATATATATATATATATATATATATATATATATAATATATATAATATATATATATATATATTTATATATACATCATTACACACATACACACACGTGTGTGTGTGTGTGTGTGTGTGTGTGTGTGTGTGTGTGTATGTGTAGTAGATATATGTGTCCGTATACACACACACACACACACATATATATGTATATATATGCATATATATATATATATATATATATATATATATATATATATATATATATATACACATATGCATGTATGTATGTATGTATATATGTATGTATATATCTATATATGCATAGAAACACACGTGTGTCTGTGTGTTCAGATATATATATATATATATATATATATATATATATATATATCGAAAAAAATATTGAGATATTGTTTATCAAAATACGAATGGCAATAAAGAAATGTGTTAATAATAAAGATAATTATGATGATAATGAAGATTGATCATGACAAAAGTCACATAGCAACAACTGAAATTGAAAATGTTAACAGCAAGAATTATGATAGTTATAAAGAAAAAAACTAAAAATAATAATGTTGGATATAATGATGCCGGCAATGATATTACGATAATATTATTTATAACAATAATCACGATAACAACAACGATGATAACTAAACACATTGATAATGATATTGAAAAGTCACACTCCTTGCCGGTTTCTTCTCCAGAAAAATCTGACCAGAAGAGACAACTTCACGAAACGAATAATGAACAGTTAAGAACACCTTTTGTCATGTTATTGGCGTTTACCACGGAGAAGGTATTAGAAAAGAGAGAGGGAGAGAGAGAGATCTAGTTGAAGGTAATAAGGTACAAAGGAAGAGGGAAGGAATTTGTGAGCAGCGTTTTCTGTTAGAAGTTATATATTCAGTGTATGTAGTCAACTGGGTTTTTTTTGTTGTTGTTGTTGTTGTTGCTGTTTTTTTGTTATGTTATAGACGTTTGCTACTGAGAAAGTATTAGAAAAGTGAGAGAGAGAGAGAGAGAGAGAGATATATAGTAATAAGGTAATAAGGTACATACCACAGGAAGCATTAGAAAAGTGAGAGAGAGAGAGAGAGAGTAGTATAGTACAAAGGAAGTAAAGAATGTTTGACCAGTTTTTTCTGTTAGAATTTTTATATTCAGTGTATGTAGCTGACTCCAAGATTTTGATTCGATGGGTGTGTTGGTAGCAATATGATTTACAACTAGGAAATCCATAGAGTACTTCAGGGGACATTTGACTGCTTACGCTTGTGATTTTCGAAAAAAAAAAAAAAGTCCAAGATGTATTACACGTGAAACATAAATAAAGAAGTTGGCATTTTCCACATTTTGCATCTTGACCTGTTTATTATAACCAGGAGACAATAGCTAAAAACAAAGCAAACAAAATATAAATCTGTGCCATTGATATTAACTACTTATTACTATCATACCGTGATTCTTATTACCATTGCAACTCAAAATTATAGCAGGAACCCAGTCACTAATTTATAGTGTTTTTCTTTTTTTGCTTTAACATATAGTAATAAGAAATCAGTCTGTCAGTTACACACCACTTACATCTCGCTCTGACTGGTGTGTGTTTATTGACTAATAAATAATAATAAAAGTACATCCCTGGTTACATATACATACACACACACACATACACAACCATGGATATATACACACACGCACGTACGCAACCACGAACATATACATGCAGGCACGCACACAACCACGAACACATACGAACGCACGTCCGTAAGCACGAACACATACATGCAGGCACGCACACAACCACGAACACATATACGAACGCACACAGCCACGAACACATATACGAACGCACACAGCCACGAACACATATACGAACGCACACAGCCACGAACACATATACGAACGCACACAGCCACGAACACATATACGAACGCACACAGCCACGAACACATATACGAACGCACACAGCCACGAACACATATACGAACGCACACAGCCACGAACACATATACGAACGC
>NC_061830.1:13112490-13114990 GCF_019202785.1 Penaeus chinensis
ATACGAACGCACGTCCGTAAGCACGAACACATACATGCAGGCACGCACACAACCACGGACACAGATACGCACGCACACAACCACGAACACATATACGAACGCACACAGCCACGAACACATATACGCGATCCTCCACAAAGACGACCACATTGCAAACGCTCTCTGCATTCCTTTGCAACACCCACAGCACTTAATGGAGCCATATCCGATGTGCTAATCTATTGTGGAATGGTTTTGCAATAGAATGGGGTCTATGTTGTTATATAATTCTATGAATTAATACCAGTATTCTTAAACGTAATCTTGACAAAATAGCCTTTTATAATATCAATAACAGCAATGGCAAATCTAACACATGACTGATACAAACTCGAAAAATTTCGACTTTGTACCGAATCTGAATCTGAAAATACCAATGGACATCAACAATTTTCACATTCACAGCTTGTGATTATTGGCCTTCATCCGGGAGGCGTGTACATCATCGGGAACAATGAGTGTGTCCCCAAGTTAGTGACTAAATAACTATGACCCGCCCTCGTGGGTACTCAGTTTTATAAAGTGTAGGCGGTAGTTTGTGCCTTATAAGTGTAGGCGGAATCTTCATTCTACCCATTGCTTGTCTATCTCGCTTGATTTTTTCTGATACATTCTTCATCGTTTTGTTGGTGTGATTAGATCGGAAGGTAAATGCTTTTCGTTTGGTTTCGCGGTGTCTGGTTCGGCTCGAAGGGGATTGGTCGGTTGTTTCGGGAGGGATGGTCGGGGAAGATCGTAAGCTAAGGTGATAAGATCAATGCAGTTTGGATAAAGGGAAGTGATGGTTACGTACAATTTGGAGGATAGATGAGGAGTTGAACGGCATCCGAACGGGACGCGGAAACAATGGGACAGAAATTCCGAACATGGCATCTGACTTCAGGGAAGCTAACTATAAACTCAAACACGAGAAGCGTCATTAACGCACAAATAGCACTATGGAAGGAAGGGATGGGTCGAGATAGTGAGGAGGGAAAAAACTCCCTTCACACTTAGTTTTGACAGACTCATCGAGACTTTGTATCAGGCAGCTGTCATGGCCTCCCACGCGACACGGACGGAGACTACGCGATCGCACACAGTGTTTTGCGCTCCTCCTCCAGGCAAGGGAGGCTGCCGCGGTCGCTGAAAACGACACCAAAACCCCCCTCGAACACGAAATACTAAGCACATGTACGAAATTCTGAGCATCAGCAGCGAGAAACGAGGCGTCAGGACGTATATAACCGATCGTCATTTGTTCGATGTCGCGAACCCGAAAGAGCGTTCTCGCGCTGACGCAACTCCCCTGGTGAACGCACGATTTGCCGCCGAGATAAATGTCCAAAGCAAAACGAATGTGTGTGTCGGTGTAACTGTTTATCTTGACAGATAAGAAAATAAGAAAAAAGTGTGTCATGGGATAAGTAGCCACTATGCCCAACTCGGAGGACTGTGTGAAAGCCCTCGCTCTTAGGCTGTATTCGGACACCCGTGAGTATTGTATGGAATCTTTTTGGTGCATGAGACGTCGGGTCTGTAGTGGATTAGGGCTCTATGCAACGTGCATGCAACTACTGACAAGTGTGACGACGTGATTACTAAATACACACGATAATCCAGAATGTGAAGGATTCTGTGATTCCGTGATTTTCGAAAAAAAAAAAAAAGTCCAAGATGTATTACACGTGAAACATAAATAAAAGAAGTTGGCATTTTCCACATTTTGCATCTTGACCTGTTTATTATAACCAGGAGACAATAGCTAAAAACAAAGCAAACAAAATATAAATCTGTGCCATTGATATTAACTACTTATTACTATCCATACCGTGATTCTTATTACCATTGCAACTCAAAATTATAGCAGGAACCCAGTCACTAATTTATACAGTGTTTTTCTTTTTTTGCTTTAACATATAGTAATAAGAAATCAGTCCGTCAGTACACACCACTTACATCTCGCTCTGACTGGTGTGTGTTTATTGACCTAATAAATAATAATAAAAGTACATCCCTGGTTACATATACATACACACACACACATATATATGCATATACGATAAATCAGACCTAGATATGGCACGAATATGATGGTGTGTGTGTGTGTGTGTATATATATATATATATATATATATATATATATATTTATATTTATATATATATATATATATATATATGTATGTATGTATATCTATAAAGTGTATATACATGCAAATATATATATATAAAAGTGTATATACATGCATATATATATATATATATATATATATATATATATATATATATATATATATGTATATGTGTGTGTGTGTATATATATATATGTGTGTGTGTGTGTGTGTGTGTGTGTGTGTGTGTGTGTGTGTGTGTGTGTGTGTGTGTGTGTGTAGATAGCTAGATATAGATATAGATTTGGAAAAAAAATATATAGAATATCTATTTTCCACATGTGTGTGTGTGGGGGGGGGTATATGTGGTA
>NC_061830.1:13137490-13144990 GCF_019202785.1 Penaeus chinensis
TGAATGCTAAAAAAAAATCACACTTGAGGATGTGACATTCCAGTGCTTGTAGCCCTCATATTACACAAAGGCAAAGTAGCAGAGTGATAATCTAGTGCATGACTAATCAGAATATAATAGCTTGTCACAAAATTTACTGAACAAGAACAAAGTGATTAATAACAAAACACCAAATAATAGCATTGGCACAAGGCTTAACAAACATTGATAGTAGGCAGTGCCAGACTCCGTGCAGGTGAACTGTGTATCCAACCGTATGATTCTTTAAATAATGAGGCAGGTTAATCCACGGTAAGGTATATTGTTAAGTTAAGTATATTGTATTTCTTTCGTTTTAGTTAATCTCAACATTTAAAGTGCACTTATTCCATGCATTGTAGAAAGAAGATCAATCTTCTATAGCTATAGAAGTTTACTGGCTGTTACTGGCGCCTGTAAGTCAGTGAATGGGATCATTTTTTTTTTTTTTTATTATTTGAAGAAACAGGAAAATCAATATCTTCAGATACTTGCTGTATTCTTTATCACTTGTCTTTCATGTTTGCTTTTGCATCAGCTGTATGTTCTTGGAAATATTAAACAATGCTACTTATGAAATGTGGTGATTATCTACATTTTCCATTCTTGCTGAAGTGGATACTACTTATCAAATAGATCCTATAAATAAACCTCATCCAGGAGTACTGCTAATAGGGGTAGTTTCTCCCAAGTATATGAATTATTGAAAAATGTAGATGATTGCTGAAGTTAATTTGCCGAAAAGACTTCTGCACATGTAGAATGCATGGATGGTGCTAAAGGGAAAGTATTTCAGCCCCATTCGCACAGTAAGTGGTTTAGTAAGCCTCTCGATACAAAAATCCGGCCCTGAGATGAGGGAAATCCGAGTGAGGGACAGATCAGCATAAGATGGAAAGCAGAGAGTAGCAACCGGGATCTAGTAAGGCAACGGTAGTTTGTAGTAGATGTAGACAGAGCAACAGCCAGTGAACAGCAGGTAGATTAATAGTCTGTAGCAGTTGTTCCCAAACTAGGGGTCTTCCAGGGGTGTGGGGGTGAGGATACAAGGCGGGCGTGGAGTCATCTGCTAAAAAATCATTGCTTAAAAAGATTTATGAAATCATGCCAAGAACAAGTATCAACCGTTACATACGTCTTTACATTTTAGTACGTCGAGAACTCGAAATGCTATATATTTGCCATGTCCATATTTTTATATTTAGTTTGTAAAATTGCATAATGGAATCAGTGGTTTACTAGATCTGTTGTATGTGCCAAGCTTCAAATTAATTAGTTCTTGGATCTGCAAGTCCATTTTGATAATTTGCCTTTTTTCACTTTTTTTTTCTCTCCCAATGATAAGTAAGACTCGTCATTGTAAGGGAGATAGTATTAAATCAAAACAAGATTACCAAATAAAACAGCCTGACAAGCCAGTACAGAATAAAAGCTGCGACACGCGCAATTTGTTCTGTAGTGAATTCAGTTAAATCGAATGATGACACAGGTGGCCACAGATGGATTAAGTGGGACAGGATGACAGACCGAGTAGAGTGGCTAGTATGCACATTGATTCTGTCAGCTACAGAATGACAAGTAACCGCTGCAGGTGACTGATCAACTTAGAGCAATATATTGTCATACTGTAAGAAACGGCTAACAGCTGACTAACTTATGATTGTGAGGACTAAGTATAGGATTTAACGCTTGCTTAATTCATTAAATATATTCACAGGAACATAAATTGACAGTTAATAATCCTTTGTATAAGGTGATAACTCGGTCCAGTGCACTGTTTCCTCAAAACTACTTGGCAAATTTATTTGGCGATCAAGTAAATCCACAGATCATCACGAGAGTAAATATAAAATTATCCACAAACTCATCAAACTTCATAAAAATCCAAAGTAAATGTATGCTGAATAGCGAACTGTATACATTAATATAAGGTAATAAAGGCGTTAATAAAGAAAACAACAGGAATCACATTGCTTTAAGCTTTCACGCACAGATCCGAGCAGTTGATAGTCAGTAATAAAGACTGAGTAGGCAACTAAGCTTTAGCTTACTAAAAGATAAAGCATTAACAGATAAAAAAAAATCACAGTCAATAGTTTCTGGTCCATTCACAACCATTAGAGTGCACAGCCTAGATTTCTACCCGACAATCACTATGATATTGATAAGGCAACACTCGTAAGAAGACACCTAGTTTGGTGCAACAATGCCTGCATTTTTTTTTTTTTTTTCTAAAATATGATGATAAAGTTACCTGTGTATCAATATTGTGACGAAATTATGCAGCATTCGGTTTTAGGGCTTGTTATTTGCGTAATTTGTATTTGTATTTTATATTAGTCATACTCTATTTTGTTCCAGGAATAGAATCATAAGATCTGATGATGAAGAACCTCACTAACAGATTCTAGGGGGCACTGAAATATACCATTCGAAGTATAATTTTTGCTTTGAGTAAGAAATAAATAATATAAAGCAATTACTCCGTATACATATACCGTTAACATAATTTATCTAGATAGACAGATTGAGAGAGAGAGAGCGAGAGAGAGAGAGAGAGAGAGAGAGAGAGAGAGAGAGAGAGAGAGAGAGAGAGAGAGAGAGAGAGAGAGAGAGAGAGAGAGGGAGGAAGAGAGAGAGTGAGAGAGAGAGAATACTGTTACTAGAAGTCAAAACGGTATAATGTGAGAATACTTCTACAATATTACTGCACAACACAGAATAGCACAAATAATATAGAGGGGCAAACTGACATAGTTGAAAATGTTTAAAATGCAAGGAGTTAGTACATATATGAATAGAGATTGGCAGCACGACTCACGAAGTAACTGGTATTCATAGCTGATACAAAGAGAGAGAATGTAAGATGATATATTGAATATACTGTACGAAACTTTTCATTGATAGACAGGGGTTCAGGCTAACATAAAGTTGCATGTTGATATAGGATGACAGCATTAATAAATACACTAGCAAAAGTAAAATACGTGCAGCTGGGACCTACACATATCTAAAGTGTCACAGTGGGTTGCCAGATTTACAGAAGCTCACAGACTAATAGCAGTTCCAGGTTGTTAGATTTACAGTAGATTGACTGACTAATTAGATTATAATAGCAAACTTCTATGATGAAATATTTACTGAAGGATGATGGACTTACGCATAGTAGAGTGGTAACGTTATTTACATTAGAGTGGCAGACTAATCCACAGTACAGTGACAGACTTACTTACCGTAGGGAGCCAAATTCATGTACGGTAGAGGGGCAAACATCTTTATCATTTTTTTAAGTTAATCTCGTGTATATGTCGGTCCTTGATTTTTGTTCATAAATTATTTTTACATGTGTCAACCCATTCTCTGGGGAACAGGGCAGCTAACAAGGCAATGAAACACTATATTTAAGAGCATAAAACGAGTTTCAAGAAAATTTCAGTAAAAATATCCCAATTTCCTAAAACGTGAGGGTCAGTCAAGCTGAAAGGCCAAGTGAACCAAAAGCAGTGTTTACCATTTATTTATGAGTTTTGTGCTGGTATGTTATATATTTCATTTAGATTATTTTTCAAGGCTTTCAAGATGCATATTTTATGATTACAGACAGAACCTAGTAATTATTTGTTATGCTTTATGCACAGTAGAATGACATAGTTATGTATATTAGAGCTGGATACTTACAATAGAGAGTTACATATGTATAACAGAGTATCCATACCGGTAAAAATAACTTTGCCAATAGGGTTATATAATTACTAGATAGCAAACGAATTAGAGGACATATTTATTTATAAAAAAAATATTTACAGGCGAGCGGCAGACATTTTACAGTAGAATGGCAGGCTTATTTACTAAAGCAATTACAGCAGTTTTATTTATAGTCTAAGCGTAGTATCAGACATACTCACAGATTCATTTACAGTCGCTTAGCAGATTTATTTACTTGCCACTACTTAGAGGTTGCCTTATCTGCTGTCGAGTGGCAGATTCTTTTATAGTAAGAGTAAGTTTACAGTTGATTATTTTCAGTATAGTGGCATACTTATTTACAGTAGATTGGCAGATACATTTAGAGTATAGTGGCAGACTTGTTTACAATATAATAGCAGATTTATTTGCAATATTCTTATAGACTTATAGTAGAGTCATATATAGTAAGGTACAAGAATTGCTTTAAGGAAATTCCATGCACTGATTTACAGATATATAATACATTTGCAAATATATATTTATAGAAAACAAACAAGATATAAATATTGTAACTGTGTGTATCGATTAATATTATGTTATTTAACTTTATTACAGTAGCTTTCACAGTAGAACGGCTGAATTTTTATGGTTGAGTGACGGATTTAAGCATAGTAGGGCGACACATTTATTTACTGTAGAATGAAACACGGAATCGGAGTAGAGTGATATTTCTTTGGAGTATTGGGGAAACTGTACAATAATGAAGAGTAACAGAATTATTTAGAACAGAGTGACAGATTTATCTGTAGTTGGATGACAGAAGAATGACAAATTTTAAAACAAAAGGTCTATAGATTTCCCTTATAATACAGCGACAGTTTTATACAGAGGAGACTGTAGCCTTACATGCACAGATGAGTTCATTTACAGTAGAGATAAACATTGGTTCAGTAGGGTGATAAACTAATCTACAGGAGTGTAATAAATCTACAAAAGGATGACAGGCTCAATTGTAGTAGTGAGTCGGACGTGTAGTAGGATAACAAGGGATAGTTAGTATATGTTGACATGAGTAATTCTGATGAATTTCTACACGGTGCCGACAACTAGAAGGATTTAAATAAGATTACAAAATTAGAATGATGAACAGAGACAAAACATCTATCAGGTTATGACAGATACAAAAATGATCACTTTATTTACGGTAGAAATTTACGAAATACCAGACAGGTACAGACTAGCCCCGGATGACAGAATGACAAACCAGCACAAATCACGTGACCGGAATAATGTTCCACGGCGTCTCAATGAGAATCGGTAGTAAGGACAAGAACGGTGGTACAAAATAGCGTGTAGAAAGCGTGAAGTGATATGAATGGTAATCTGAGACAAAGTGTAAGATGAAAAAATTATGGAAAGAAAATTCGAGCAGAGAGGTCGGTGATTGGAAAAAAAAACGGTATGGAGATGAAACCATAATTTCGTGTACACTGTAAGACGAGGAGGAGAGAAAATATATGAAGAAGTGAACCGTATTCATGTTGATAAATGTATAAAAGGAATGAATGAGAATTAATATCTTCACAATACAAGAGATGTATTTGACCGGTTCCGATTATATCTTCGTCAGAAATACATGTATTTCTGACGAGGATTTAATCGAAACCAGCCAAATACTTCCCTTATTTTGTGAAGATATTCATTCTCATTCATACCTTTTACACATATGAAAACGTAATTAGTTAGGACAGAAGGACGGTATGGGAAGGATACGAAGAAAAGGATTGGGACACAGAGAGAGAAGAGATGGAATGGAGGGACAGGGGAACAAAGCGGGAAGAGTGACAAACGAACAGACAGTGATGGGAATAGAGTGACAGAGTGACAGTTTAGATTATGGCTTACATACAGAGTAACAGTAAAGAGTGACGTTAGAGTGACACGATGGAATTGATACCGTGTTTTAACAAAAAATGACAGTTTATATTAGTACAGTTACGTTGGAATGAAGGAATGAAATTGACTGGACATAATGCTATACAGTACATAGTAATAACCATGAGTAATGAGGGTGTTGGGCAGACTTAATACATATGCTACTGTACGACCATGCCATATAATATATGATTTTCTGTGTTAAATCAAAGTTGGAGACGGATATGCTAACAGAAGGGTGACTCAACAAGATAACTGACACGGAACACTGGGTATCGATAGAGACGATAAAGATAACTAAGTCATCAAATTATATCAAGCGTGGTAACATGAATGGTAAGTGAAAATATAACTGAAACAAAATATGGATTTCGTAATCAGACATCATACCAAATCGGCGCCCTTACACAAGTGTGCTTCCAAATTTATGCGATAAAATGACCGTGAGAATCATATTTGTGTGACGATAAATATTACACATTATTGGGAAAAAAAAATTCACAGACTAAGACGATCTACACTTATTTCATATACAAATAAAGTGGAAAATGTAACTTGAATCTTCTAGTTTCTGAAAAAAATATGCTTTTGTAGGTTGCGTTATTACATGAATTATGTAATTTTATTAACATAATTTCTCCCAGGTTATTTAAACACAAGCTCAGTGACAAGACGTGTACTTGTTTTATGCAAGCACTATTAATTAATAAGATGAGCTTATTTTTTTTTAGAGATTCTGGCGTTATGAAAATTAGCTCAATATATACTTAAACAACATACGAGGGACACGGCAGTGAATATGTTTCGATGCAGAAGTGACTATGAAAGCACACATTTAAGCTAAACTAAAGGTGCTATATCAGATAGAACCTAACACCGTACCACCGTTGTTTAGAGGTGGCGAAAATAAATAGTAAGGATATGTAGAAACAACTAGAACAAAAAATATTGATACATGTATCAAAATATATGCATTAAAAGCTATATAGTAGCTAATTAAACTGTTCAGAAATGTCGACATTGACAATTTCTAGTCGCCGGGTATACCAACGTCATTATGTAACACACTCGGGGCATGGAGCTTGTAACACCAGGTACTTTAACCCCTTCGCCCTGGATTTATGTTCTGTCCCCTGTAGTTTTTGGTGGTTTTTCTTACATACAGATGGCTCCACATGTGCTCAGCCGGCAAGGAGTCTATCAGTAGGCCCTAGTTACCGATCCTGATTTCCCCATTCCTTGAATTGGCGGGAAAATTATTACCATTGCTATCGATATGTTATTATTGTTATTGATGTTATGATTATTAATATGTCATTGAAATATTTTAGACAATGAAATGATACAAAAGACCCTTTCTTAAAGTGAAGGAAAAGGGTAAACAGGTGAGATAGGTAGTTTCTAATACCTGGCTATTTGGTGATTAAGAACTTGTAGAGCCATCTATGTGTAAATACAATAAACAAACGTGTATTACAGTGGGCACGGCATGTATTTTTGCTACATGGGGCGAATGGGTTAAGCATAACGTTTGAAAAGGAACCGACTCCACGTGTGAAGTGCGGCGAGAACATAAATGTCCACAAATCGTGTTTAAGTATACGATAATTTGATGGAATTCATTTAAATTCCATGTGATTACAGTAATGGTTATAAGAAGAATGATAGATAATAGATATTATACAAAAGAACCTCATGGGTAACATATCCATGAGGTTCTTTTGTACAGTATCTATTATCTATCTCTATATATAGATCTGTATATATATAGATAGATATAGATATATATGCGTGAGAACACACACACGAATTTGTATATATTGGGTGAGTCAAACCTGTGTAGTGCGGCGGTACCGATCT
>NC_061830.1:13177490-13182490 GCF_019202785.1 Penaeus chinensis
ATTCATTATTATTATTAATTATTATTACCATTATTCAATATCATTCAGTATTCATTAATATCATAACACTATTATCATTGCTCTTATTATCATCATCATTAATATGATTATAATAATTATTCATTAGTAGTCATCGCCAAATACCGATAAATGGGTAATGAGGGCGGAGGAAGAATAGGAAGCGCCATAGAGGGTAATGATGATGGAAATACGTGATAAATTAGTGATGAAGAGGAACACAAAGGAAGAACTAGAGGAGGAGAGAGAGGGATGATAGTAATGATGATGATGAAGATGATTGTGATAATGATAATGATGATGAAGAGAGAGATTGAGATTGAGTGTGTGTGTGTGTGTGTGTGTGTATGTGTGTGTGTGTGTGTGTGTGTGTGTGTGTGTGTGTGTTGTGTGTTGCGTGTTCAGTGCGTGCGTGATCTGACTGCTGAGAGGTCAACCACAGGTGTTCTAAGGGAAGTCGGCGCCGTGGCACAAGGCACAAGGAAGGGCATCCAATTAGGCAAGGGTGCTATTGTTAAATAACCTCTTAATCATGAATTGGGAGGGGCCTAACTGGTCCAGTGGACTGAACAGATGTTGAATAATAAACAATAAAGTATGTATGCACACACACACACACACATATATATGCGAATGTGTATATATTTATATGTGTGTATGCATATATCTATATGTGTGTGTGTGTGTGTGTGTGTGTGTGTGTGTGTGTGTGTGTGTGTGTGTGTGTGTGTGTGTGTGTGTGTGCATATATATTATCACAAATTGCTCGCATGCAAGTATGTGTGTGCGTGTGTGTGTGCATGAATGCCCGCGCATGAGCACGAGCGCGGATTTGCGGATATTGAGTAGGTCAAACCTAGATACGGTAGCGGGTGTTTCCATCGTAGGTTAAGAACCACCAACAATGATTACCTATACAACTACTCCCCCGAGGAAAGATTATTGGTCAGTCAAACAGTATAAAGACCCAGTCAACTACGTGGTGTCAACATGGCGCCAAGTAGTTCGTCAAACACCGCATTGGTGATGGCACGAATATGAATACGACAGATGCTTAATGCTTAATATTTCTGACAGACGTTTAGTCGAACTAAACAAACGACAGAGATAGCATTCCTTATCAGATGGAACTGTGAGCAAAGGAAAAACTTGGGGCCTACATCCTGGGGACTACATCCAAAATATTGGGATGTCATGGCTGATCATTTCGTTTCATGAATGAATGAAATATGTGTGCGAGTGTGTGTGCGTGTGTGTGTGTGTGTGTGTGTGTGTGTGTGTGTGTGTGTGTGTGTGTGTGTGTGTGTGTGTGTGTGTGTGTGTGTGTGTGCACATATGCATATGTGTATATATACATATAGATAGATAGAGAGAGAGAGAGAGGTTTAAAAAAAGGGTTTAATTTAATTTCCTTTGTTACAATTGATAGTCTTGGTATGACATAGTGTCTGTTTCATTTTGCTTCTAAGTTATTCCCTGTGTGCAAGGAATGGCCGGGGTTACCATCCACTGGCGGCGAGGGATTTGAACGCAGGTCAGCAAGATTGCTAGACGAGATCGCTACCGCTGCACCACACAGTACACAGAGTAAGAGTGTACATAAATGTATATGTATATATATATATATATGTGTGTGTGTGTGTTTGTGTGTGTGTGTGTGTGTGTGTGTGTGTGTGTGTGTGTACGTGTGTGTGTGCGTGTGCGTGTGTGTGTGTTACATGGGTATGATGCGAGAAGTGACCCCTGAACGTGTGCTCCACGTGCCCAAATTGCCCCCCGAACTGCGCAGTTCCAAGTGCGCATCATACCCCCTTCGGCCGCTGAAAGGTCGTGGCGGTAAACCTCTTCCGGTTGTAATCTATTAATGTTTTTACCATAATTCTTAAGTATATTTGGATAATAAGATAATGCTGAAGATGATAATAATCGCAAAGGTTACGAATATAATGATCCGTGCAAGATGCTGAAATGATAAAAATTCTAAGTTGGGGTCTATTATCCACCGATTTTTAAAATGAGATTTCGGAAACAACACCTACATCCTCTGACTCTCACCCAAAAAAACAATCGTTGCAGTTAACTTCTTTATTTTTGATTTTGTTTGTTTGTTGCTTAATCAACAGTCAAAAAAAATACAAACACTCCAACTGGGAAACCTTTTCACATAAAGTAAGACGTACATCATTTTCGGTTCAGTGACTCGTGATTGAACATTTTATCAAGCAGTAATGAATTAAAATACAGAAATACTTACTTGATTACAAAATGAGGAAAATCGATAGTAATAAGAAACAGAATCTAAATGTAATTCAAAGAGAGTGTGCGAGAGAAGAAAGCTGGAAGAGACAGGACGATTCCTCCATGTTTGCGCGGACGATCCTTTGGGCGGCCATCTTGATTCCGCCGACCGCAGGCTTTCGAATTTTCATATTTGTTCCTATTCAAGTCTTGTATGAATCTAAATGAAGTACGTGAGGTTATTAATCTATTTAACTTACAAGTTAGTTATTTTTTTTAATGATATGGATTATTGGTAATTTGCGTAATTAAAGAATCTGGTACATACTGTTTAGTGTGTTTGTGTGTGTGTGTGTGTGGGGGGGGGGGGGGGGGTGCTTGCGCGTGCGTGCGCTATAAGACACAGACCGCTAGCCTGATCATTGATACTAAAAGACTGACGGACGGCATTTGCATCACAGCAAAGGTCAAATAAATCAAAAGACCAAACGGAAGCTCCAAGAATTTTAGTTGTTACTTACAACTGAGAAATATTTTATTGTCGGTTTTCATGTTCGAGATTTCAGGATAAACAAAAAACGGGAGTGCATAATTCCAAATTGCAAGATATGTTGTTGGCGTTTCGATACCGTATCTTCTCGACAATTGCAATTCTGAAAATTCAATAGCGAAAGATCAGTTGCTTAACTTGCATTATTGATCAATTCAATCTGCCCGTCCGATATTTCCCTTCAGCTTGTCAAAGGGAAAAAAAAACATTGCCCTGAGCTTCTTCACAAAATCAAATCAATGTTCATCCACAAAGTCAACCCAGAATATACAGTAATAAAAATAAACACGAAAAATAAGACAAAAATGGCATAAAATTCTATCAGGACCCGCATGCTGTCTCTTCCATTCTAGCATTCTGATTCTTACAGCGCGTGAGGACCGCAGGGAGGAGGGAAGCCCAGATATTTTTAGAAAATGTTCATGCATGATGTTCATGTCTATTTTTTTTTTTTTTTTTTAGACTAAACTAAACTGGATTTTGAAACTCTTGGGTTACTTGTTGTTTGACAATTTTATCGTTTTTATCAGGATTTTAGATCAACAATTTTTGTGATATTCTTTTGGGTGAATATCATATGATGTCATTATTTTCACATTATTTGATAACATTCTTTTAAGATGAGTGAGACAGATGGCTAATGTCAAAATTCTCAGATCCATAAAACAGTGTTAAGTGCTTCGAAGTGGAATATATTTTCTTATAATTCTTGTAGAATTCCGTGAAGTTTGGAGACTTATGTATCTGCTTTCAGATACAAGATGCGCAATTCATCTTTTTATACTAGAAGTAGGTGATGATATTCTCCTTTGCAATTGAAAAAACATTACCTTTGAGAACGGCTACTCTTAAATAATTGTCGTGTCTTGTTCCTTTTTTAACCGCTCTTTTACATTCATAATCCAGTCTGTTGATGGATTCAGTTCGCGGAAAACTTGCCCCGCGCAGTCTTGTTATTGCCCAGGCAGTATCGCCTCGCCTACCTTTTTGAAAATACCTTCCTCTTTACCAGATTTTCATTAAGTTAATGATAAAAATGCAGCTAAGGAAATAGATAATCACTGTTTTTTTCCCCTCAAATATATATATATGTGTGTGCGTGTGTGTGTGTGTGGGTGGATGTGTGTGTGTGTGTGTGTGTGTGTGTGTGTGTGTGTGTGTGTGTGTGTGTGTGTGTGTGTGTGTGTGTGTGTGTGTGTGTGTGTACACAGACACATATATATATAATGTGTATATATATATGTGTGTGTGTGTGTGTGTGTGTGTGTGTGTGTGTGTGTGTGTGTGTGTGTGTGAATACACGCACACACACGCATATATATGTTATATATAAACATATATATATATATATATATATATATATATATAATATTTATACATTATATACATATATACATATATATGTATATATATATATATATGTGTGTGTGTATATATATATATATATTTATATATATGAATATATATGTAAAGCTCTCCAAAGTCTCAGTGATATCCGCCATCATTGTGGAAGCTGCAAAGGGGCGCTGAATTTTACCAAAGACATCACTGTTTGGTTTATTCCATCTTATCTGTTACTCAATAGCGACAATTGTCTCGAACCTGACATGTGAATTCATTTTTTTGTTTTTTTGTTTTTGTTTCCCATAACTTTAGAAGCGAAAGGAATTCATATTAGATATACACAGAACGAGGGTTATTTACATTTTGTTTCATAAATTTGATATCATAACTATTATATAAAAAGGGTGAAACACTGAAGATCACACGAACCTCAGGTATAACAAGAACATACACATAGAGAAAACTTTCAAAGAACAGAAATCGCCGGGTAAAGAGAACTGCTGTTTCTGGGCAGCTGTGGATTATCACTGGGCATGTAAACGAATTTGAAACACCAGTGGAAAGAGGGCAGTATAGAGTTATTTTCGTTTTTCGATAGTTATCATTTCCATTACTCGATTTTACTTGTCTTCCTTCTTCTTCGTCCTGTCTTGTTTTTACTTTATCTGCCGCTTTATGAAGAAAGATAATTCGATTTTTCTTAGATGCTTAAATGTGCTTAAAGTTTCGTTGGATTAAAGGTGGCGTTTGCTGATTTTATCCATTTCTATAGCATGGTGGGCAAATTGCTTCTGTCAAGTATAGATTCAGCATAAAAAAATAATCTTTGCATGAGCCTCCACGCTCTTTG
>NC_061830.1:13194990-13209990 GCF_019202785.1 Penaeus chinensis
TCATTGTTCATTATATTCTAATTTCTGGTTTTGCTAGTGTTTTGCTAAGGACAGAATTTTTCGTTTAGTGATACCATTATAACTTAGTTATACAGACAACTGACTAATGCAGTTTCATGTACTGTATTTTAGGGCATTTTCACTTGTGCTAAAAGTAAAGGTTTCGCCATGTGGTCAAACTGATTAATTTTATTATATGCTGTAAATACAAATTTTAGAATATATTTAAGTAAACTGACTGGTTCTTTGATTAATTCTTCCTAATACGGTATCAAATTCTCCCTTTGGACTTTTTTAGCATAATTGCATAGTCTTTGTAGGCCTATCTAGTTGAATATTTAAATGTGTGTTACAAGAAATTGCTTATTTTCCTTGTCCTTTGAATTTTTTTTTTTTTTCTTCTTTTTTTTTCAATGCTCCATTATTTGATTTTATTTATTCCGGCAATTTCGTGTTGGTTATAATCATTTCTGCAATAACCTCAACTGCTACATGTCATAAAAAATGTTAATTACAGCATATTTTCATAACTAAAGCGGTGCTTTTTTTTTTTTTCTTTTCTTTTTTTTTTTTTTTTTTTGGTAACGGATAACAAAGGTGGAGAAAAGGTTAATGGACACAAAGCAAAATAAATGCGCTAGACATCAAAGGCCATATAGCACTATAGAAAGGTGTTGTAGTGGGGAGAGTAAAGAGGGGGGAGTAACTCGATGATTAAATGTGCTTCACGTCAGTCGTCTGGCAGTTCAAGAAACGAAGGGGGCAAAGGGGGTGAGGGTAGGAATTAACGAGGGCGACTGGATCAAAGTTGTCAAAGGAAGAAATGTGGAATTCTGCAAGGATGTCCACAGGGTATGGTAAGGGATAGCAAAAAGCGAGTTTAAAGGAGATTAGATAACAAGAGAAAAGTCAGGAGAGAGCATCTAAGGAAAGGGGTTGTTGTGACAAGGGAGTCATATGTGTATATAGGAGGAAGCGGAAGGGATAATGGGGAAAGGAGGGGGGGTGATGTAGATGAAGCACGGGGAATGGGTGTAGGGGGTTAATGGTTAATGGTTAAAAGCAAAATAAATGTTCTAGCCATCTAAGGTCATGTAGCACTATAGTTAATGTTAGTGAACGGTGGTTGGGTTAGTGATTAGTTGTTAAAGCTGGGTTAAGGAATTGGTGGGTGAATGGGTAAGGGTCAGATGAGGTAAAGTAAAGGGGTTAGATCAAGTGAAGGATATATATGCGTTTGAGGAAGGAAAACAGGTTGTCAAAGCAGAAAGTGTGAGATTCTGTAAGGATGTCTGATAAGTTGGGATGTCTATGTAGGGAGGACGTTGGCATGACAATAGAATATGTGAGACTGTAAGAGGAACATTCGGAAACCGCGAATGTTCCAATGAAGGATAGTTATACTTTCGTTGATTTACTGTCAAAAATTGCCGTGCGTGTTGGAGAATTTGAAGGGGAAGGTGCTAGAGGGTTGGATAAAGAATGAGGTTGGGGAGGTGGTGTTGTATCAGGAGGGGTGTCGGGAGGTCGAGGGTCTGGGGAAGAGGGTACTTGTGACATCCTGTGTATCCAGGAGGGAGTGGAAGGGATAGAGGGGATGGTGGGAGGGTTAATATAGGTGGGGCTTGAGTCGGGGGGGAATGGGTTTTGTTGGGATTGGGTAGGAGGATTGGGTGTAGGGAGAATATGAGTAGGAGGAGGATGGATATCGGCAGTCACTTTGAGTGGGGAGGGAGCGGGAGTTGTAGAATTTGAAGGTGGATGAGTCTTAGTTTGGGACTCGATTATGTAGCTCTGGATATCTTCAAGAGTTTCTGTAGTGGAGTTGGTTGGGGAGTTTTGTGAGATAAAGGTTTTCTTGTGAGGGGGGGGGGGGGAAAGAAGTCTGGTGCCTGAAGAATAGGGGCAAAGGAAGGTGGAGGTGATTGTGAGGTAGGGGAAGAGGGGGTGGAACGTTTATTCTGTCTGCTGCTGGTAGTGCGAGGAGGGAGAGGGGAAGGTGGTGGGGCTGTAGTAGAGATTGGAGTGTCTGGATTTAGGATGGCAAAATAATTTGACTGGGTAGAGATTGGAGTGTCTGGATTTAGGATGGCAAAAGAATTTGACTGGGGAAGGTAGAAGGTAGAAGAGGGGGAGTTAGATGGAGGGGGGTTAGGTTTAGGAGAGGGTGTAGGAGCTAGGGGGGTAGGGGGGAGTGGCAGAGTGAGCGACATTACTAGAGTAGGGGGTAAGAGAAAAACCTCGTCGACGAGCCTCCTGTCTGGCTTCACGTAGAGTGAGTCCAAGTCTGAATCTGAGAGTTGCTACCTCAGACTCAAATTTGTAGGTGGGGCAGCCTCTATAAAATACATTATGGGGGCCGCCACAGTTTGCACATGTGCGTGATTGTGCAGAGCAGTTTGATCGAGTATGGCCAGGTTGGGCACATAGCGGGCATCTGGCTGTGGAATGACAGTGTTTGGCTGGGTGTCCTAAACACCAACAATTTTGGCACTGACGAGGAGGAGGTTGGTATAGTCGGACAGGTAGGGATTCCCCACCTATGTAAACATTAAAGGGAAGGTCATGTCTATGGAAAGTAATTTTGGCAATGTTAATGGATTTCTTACGATTTCCTCTGGGAGGAATGGAGTAGTATTGTACATATGTTGCATCATAGTCAGTGAGACAGGCGAGTAAGTCCTCTCCACAATCTGACCATTCTTTGTCATAGATTGGGCACTCTGTTGGGGAGATAGAGACAGTTCCGGTGCAAGTATTGAGGGTTGGATGAGGTTCTGTAGGGATGGGATTACCACATAGATCAGTTAGTTTTGTTAATGCTATAGCTTGGTT
This sequence comes from Penaeus chinensis, assembly GCF_019202785.1. Taxonomy (NCBI): domain Eukaryota; kingdom Metazoa; phylum Arthropoda; class Malacostraca; order Decapoda; family Penaeidae; genus Penaeus; species Penaeus chinensis. Next base: position 13,197,826 of record NC_061830.1, read on the forward strand.
TTCAGTTGTTACTGTGACGAGACGGGAGTAGTCGGGTCGGCTACGGAAAGAGACTTTGCCTACTTGTTTTTGGAGGCATTGCTGGAAGAGGAGGGTGTTTTTAGAGTAGGGAGCTGTGGGAGGGATCACGAAAAATCGGTCCCATTTGGCTGGGCTAAATAGAGTATTTAGGATTCTTGTAGAGGTGGGGGTAGTAGAAGTGCGGGGACGTGTGGAGGGAGTAGTGTTGAGGGGGGTAGTGTTATGGGGAGGTGGGCAATAAGGTTGTAAGGTAGTAATAAGGGGAGATGGGGTGGTTGATGAAGAAGGTTGTGGGAGTAAAGGTGTTGAAGTTGAGCATGTAGGGAGAGTAGAAATGTCTCTTGGGGGTTGGTTGTTGATTAGGGTTGATACTGTACTAGTATGCATTGATGATGGGGTAGTTGTTGCAGTGTTCGGAGCCGTGGTCAAAGGAGAGCTGGGATTGGGGCTATTTGATAAAGGGGCAAGCCTCATTGCCCCTAAGAGTGGGGTTACGTCTTCATTATTGGCCATGATAAGCCTGGAGTATGTTGGGGGAAAAAATAGTCCACCCCTTAGGGTCCCCTTGAGGGGTAAGGGCCAGGTATGGCAGGGGAATACCGTGCCCATGGTTCCCTCAGGCCGTTCAGGACTGACATAAAGTCAGCCTTTCCCTTTCAGCACGGCTCTCACACCTTAGGAGGTGGATAGTAGAAGGGATTGGTGAAGAAACTGAAACGAAAAGTATGCGTGGGAATAAAGACCATGCAAAATTAGTTGAGTCGATGGCTGAGTCCCAAGGTTGAGGAGTTCCCCATCATTGGGTCTCAGTCTTCGTCTCCTAAGCCCCCCCACGACAACAATGGGCAAAGGATTAGGGGGAGGGGGGAGGGGATGTGATAAACTAAAGTGGGGGGAGGATTCCTTAGTATAAGGAGGGGAAGAGAAGTTAAGGGTATCTAGCTACTTAGAAATTGATAAAAAACGAGTAATAGAGAAGAGGGCGAAACCCCTTCCGTGGTAACTTTTTGGTTGGTCTTCGCCGTTTGAAGGGCTGGAAGGCGTGTTTTTAATTGGCTGAATATTATAGAGCCAGTTTTATAACAGACTATTTCTTTAAACATGAGTAAGATGAATGCCGGTGGTCACTTTAGTGTAAGGGGAATGGGAGCAGAGATTGGAGGATGGATGAGGTGTTGGCATGTTATCCTGGGTCATGATTAGATTGGGTCTTGAATGTCCACGAGCGTTGGTTGGCGAGTCCGAGAAACAAAGGTTTTCTTAGGAGGGGGAGAAGAGGGGACAGACGTTTGAGAGGCGGAGGAAGAGGCTGATGTAGAATGGTTAATGGTTAAAAGCAACATAAATGTGCTAGCCATTTAAGGTCATTTAGCACTATAGTAAATGGTAGTAAAGGGTGGTTGAGTTAGTGATTAGTTGTCAAAGTTGGGCAAAGGAATTGACGAGTAAATGGGTTAAGGTTGGGTAAGGTAATGTATAGGGGTTAGATCAAGTGAAGGATGTATATGCATTTGAGGAATGAAAACAGGTTGTCAAACCAGAAAGTGTGAGAAGCTGTGGGAGGGATCACGAAAAATCGGTCCAATTTGGCTGGGCTAAATAGATTATTTAAGAATTTTGTAGAGATGGGGGCAGTAGAAGGACGGGGGCATGTGGAAGAGGGAGTAGTGTTGAGGGAGGTAGTGTTGTGGGGAGGTGGACAATAAGGTTGTAAGGTAGTAATAAGGGAGGATGGGGTAGTTGATGAAGAAGGTTGTGGGGGTATAGTTGTTGAAGTTGAGCATGTTGGGAGTAGAAATGTCTCCTGGGGTGTTGATTAGGGTGGATACTGTACTAGTCGGCATTGAGGAGGGGGTATTAGGTGTAGTGTTCAGAGCCGTGGTCAAGGGAGAGCCTGGGGTCAGGGACTCGGGCGAGTTTGAATTGGTGGAGCCTCATTGCCTCTAATAATGGTTAATGGTTAATGGTTAATGGTTAATGGTTAATGGTTAATGGTTAATGGTTAATGGTTAATGGTTAATGGTTAATGGTTAAAAGCAAAATAAATGTGCTATCTAATAATGGTATAAAATTGTTGGCCATGATAAGCCTGGAGTATGTTGGGGAGAGAAACGGTCCACCCCTCAGGGTCCCTTGAGGGGTAAGGGCTAGACAACTAAAGCAGGGGAATACCGTGCCCATGGCTCCCTCAGGCCGTTCAGGACTGGCACAAAGTCAGCCTTTCATCCTTTCAGCACGGCTCTCACACCTTAGGAAGTGGATAGTAGAAGGGGTTGGTGAAGGGACAGAAAGGAATAAGTAGGAGGGGGAAAAAAAAGACCATGCAAAATTTGTTGAGTCGAGGGCTGAGTCCCAAGGTTGGGGAGTTCCCCAGCATTGGGTCCCAGTCTCTGCCTCCTAAGCCCCCCCACGACAACAACGGGCAAGGGATGGGGGGGGGGGGGAACGTTTAGCCCTCCTTGTGCAAGGAGTCGAGTGAGGAGCGATAGGTAACGGGGAAGAAGAGATTGGAGTGTCTGGATTTAGAATAGTAATAGAGACTGGGTCCGACAGGTAGGGACCCTCCGCCTATAAAAACATCATGGGTGAGGTCATGTGTACAGAATGTAATATTGCCAATATTTTCGGAGGACTTACGCCAGTCTCTGGGGAGGAATGGTTTTACCATTGTACTGATACTGCATCATAGTAACTGAGACAGGCGAGTAAGTCTTATCTACAGTCTGAGCAATCCTAGATTAAGATCCGAGATCTTGATTATGATAAAGCATTGTGACGAAAAGGGTAAAAATGAGTTAAAATGAGTATTATTATTTATTGAAACTTTTCTGTCGCGTCGACATCTAAGGTCATTAGCAGAAGGAAGAGAGCTTTTTGGTTCATAAGGCGATGTTTGGGGATTCCCAATGTGGGTAATAATTAAACCAAATGTTCTAGACATCAACGGTTATATAACATTATGATTAAGATCGAGATCTTGATTATGATAAAGCATTGTGACGAAATGGGTAAAAATGAGTTAACGATTAGCATGAATATACAGAAGAAAGGGATGTAGAAGAGAAGGAAAAGGAAAGGGGAGAAGGAAGACCATGCAAAATTAGTCGAAGCAAGGGCTGAGTCCCAAGGTAGGTGTGATCCCCTACATTGGGTCTCAGTCTCCATCTCCTATGCCCTCCCACGACACCAACGATCAAGGGATTGCGGTAGTATTCTAGGCATTGAGGCAGTGTTCGGAGTACGCTGGGGAGAGAAAAAGTTCACCCCTCAGGGTCGCCTTGAGGGGTAAGGGTTATACAGCTAAACAAGAGAATACCGTGACTATAGTTCCACTGGCCGTTCATGACTGTCACAAAGTCTGCCTTTCATCCGTCCAACACGGCTTAGGTAGGTAGGTAGGTAATGGTTAAAACAAATAAATGTGCTAAACATCAAAAGTCATATGTCACTATGGTAAAGTACTGATGCGAAAAGGGTAAAATGAGTTGACGATCAGCACAAGTGGACAGAAGTAGGAGTCGAAGGAGAGACGGAAAAGGGAAAGGGGGAGAAAAAAAGGCTGTGAAAAATTAGTTGAGTCGAGGGCTGAGTCCTGAGGCAGGATTCTATACAGCACAACTGGCATGGGATTGGGAGGTATAGCGTGTGATAAACATGGTGCCTAGCATTATCACGAAAATATTGCGTAGCTTGATGATTGCGGTGTACAGATTTTTTTTTTTTATCTATTTGCTGAAACAATTCTGCCACGTCAACACCTAAGGTCATTAGCAGCGTATTCAAAATATAGCGAAAGGGTAGGGTTTGGGGGCAATGCAACCAGGTAAGGAAGTTTATTTGCTTCAACAAGGCGATGTTTGTGGATTTCCAAAATGGTTAATGGTCAAAACTAATAAATTTGTCAATCACACAGCATTATGATAAAGTATTGTAGTGAAAAGGGTAAACAAGGCGATGTTTGTGGATTTCCAAAATGGTTAATGGTCAAAACTAATAAATTTGTCAATCACACAGCATTATGATAAAGTATTGTAGTGAAAAGGGTAAAAATGAGTTAACAATTAGGGTAAGTGGTCAGAAGAAGGGCTGAAGGAGAGAAGGAAAGGGGGAGAAGAAAAGACCATACAAAATTTGTTGTGACGAGAGCTGAAGCCCAAATCAAGGGTGATCCCCTATATTGGGGGATAAATAAATGGAAAGGAAAAGGGGAGAAGAAAACGCCATGCAAAATTATTTGAGGCGAGGATTGAGGACCAAGGTAGACCATGAGCAAGGGATCGGGGGGGGGGACAACATGGCCACGATAGAGACTTCAGAAAACATTTAAGAACGGCCGTAAAAACTTTTATATCTTACTTGCAAAGGTGGAACTATATAATGAAAAAGAAGATCATGAGAAACAGTATGACAGCAGCAGCTCGAGCCATCGTGCACCGCCTGGTGATTTCGCTCATCGGGCGCTCGGGAATGCTCATCTAGACCGGCCTCATCTTTCTCTTGTAACCAAGGTAGACATCTGGCATCGTGTACTGTATACCAGATGACCATAAAGAAGTCTTGAGGTGACGATCGTCTCTTCATTCACAAATTCTGGAGACGAGCCACAGCACTGTACTGGGATGCATTGCACCGAGCACCAGAGTTCATACTTGAAGAACGTAGTAAACTTAACTTAGCATGGGCCGTGGGAGAAATCAATGCTGATTTTTTACATGTTTCATTATACTTCTTGGGATGTAAACCTGATTTCATGGATTTTTGTTTTAAGTTTTTGCTTTGTATTATCCTTGTAGTCACATGCTGATTGTAATGTTGGTAATTAGTCTTTCAAATTGTCATTTCACAACTTTTATACCCTTGAATGGCTTGAAGGCTATTCATTCATCATTCTTTGGGTTTTAGAACTCCTATTTCTAGCCTTTTAAAAGTTTCCTATTAAGTGAAACATTTTCCCTAAGATAAGAAGGGGAGCACACAATGCAAACCTGGAAGATCTCTATGGGGAAGACTGGCTTGCTTTAATTATCAGCTTTTATACAGCACTTGTCAGATTGGTTTAGCATTCAAAACAATTGACTTTGTTTAACTCTTGTGTTCGGGGAATAAGGGAATATTACTCCTGGAGGCAACTGCCAACAATAGGATGGCTATTTCTAAACCAAAGATAAAAGGCCCTTCCACACAAGCAGCCATGATCAGTGGACATAGGAGGCCCGAGTAGAGATGACGCCACGGATGGACAAAGAACTCGGGAAACAAGTAGTTTCCTTGTGGTTTTCTTACCAGTGGCACCATCTTTACAGTTTTCCACTCGTGTGGACAGCCTTAACTTTTGGAAAGTTAAAAAAAAGAAAGAAAAGGGGGATGGAGAAAAAAAGTTTAGTGGAGAATCTTTCTTAATTTCCATAAAAAATTAACATACATTTACATTTCCAACACACATACAGATACAACAAGTTCCTCACACTGTAAAAATGTACACCTTTAGGGTCATTCACACTTAAATTATTTTTGTCCACAGCACAATTCCCTTTTTTTTTTTATAACCAAAAGCACTTAATTCTTTCCTGTTAATTCCTCATTACAGGTACACTTATTCATTTGAATATAACTTATATTCACAAAACAAAAACTTTCACTTGCATTTAAATAAACTTCATGTTGGTCTTGACTGCTGTGTCCAGTCAACTTCAAATCGGATGTGGGTCTTTGAAGTTTACTTGCTCCTAAGAGGCACTTGAGTCACATAAGTGTCTTCGTCAAATGAAAAAATTCAAAAATAAATTTCTTCAAGTACTTTCTAAAAGTACAATTGCCTACTGGTCTTCAGCTAAGCACCTAGTCAGACTTCTTGCCCTTCTTGGCACGCGTGACGGGGGTGTACTTGGAGTTGATGTTGTACCACATCACGAAGGGCACCAGGAGGGCGGGGATCATCAGGAGGGCGAAGATGAACCAGTCGAACTGTTGGAGGAGGAGGAGGTTGCTATAGCATCAACACAGGAGTTATCAAAAGTAATAATTCTAATTAGCCTTACAGTAAATGTGCTTATCAAGGAGCCAAGATGTTTCTTCTCTCATGCCACCTTATATGTGCAAGGCCTTGTAGTTCCTCTTTTTTATCTGAACAAAAGAATATTCAAGCATTCTTTTTGTGAATGCAATATTATCATGTCAATCTCACTGCCAATTAAAACACTTTAATCAAATCATTTTAAAAAATCCATGATAAAAGTAGGTTTACCCACTTCACACAAGATCCTTTCCTTTTCTGAATTCACACAGCACAACATTCTAAGTGTTTTAGAAATTCTAGCTATTTCTGGTATATCATGTCTTAAGAAAAAAAGTTATCCATGGTTAGTTTGGATATTACTTGTATGAACAACTGAACACATTTTCAAAAGGAATTATATCTTAATATTTTATCAATTTTGATGGTTTGAAATTGTATTAACCCCCTGGGTCCAGGTGACATGATCATGTAATGGTAATTTTGGCTGAGGGCCAGGGGACAGGAATGACTCATGAGTACAAATCGCTTTGAGGAAGATTAGACTCAGTGGGGATTTGAGAAGAGACTTTTGCATTGTTTCCACCAGTAAATGAGATGGAATGTACCTGGATCTTGTTCCTGCCCATCATGACAGACAGTGCAGGGAATTACAGAGAAGTGAATACAAAATACAAAAACTTACACTTTATTATTATTATTATTATTGCACCGAGTTGTGGACTATTAGAGTAATAGGGAGTCGGTGCAAGGAAAACAATCTAATACCAGCTTGATAGAATAAAATAAATGACAAATATACACCTTGGAAAAAATGGCAAAAATCACTAAAAATGCTTTTGCAGAAATAGAAAACAGTATTACAAAAAGGAGGCAAGCAAGGAGTATTGATATTGCCCAGGCGTTAATCTGGGTCTGGCCTACATGCTATACTCTCGAGGCGCCAGTCAAGAAAGCCTTACGCTTGTGTTTTGGTACAGGTGTGGGCTGTGATGCATCTGGATCCAACAGGTTAACTACACGATTCCTTCAAAATTGATGCACATTTTCACATCTATGGAAAGCTTCCGAATCTTACAAGAAGACAACAGAATATGCATTGTATTTATACATTCTGCTTCTGGCAAAACATTACTCTGCCAGCAAAAGCATTCCTTTCCTACAAATTCTACACAGTTTAGAACATGTCATACTTACCACATGAGGAGAGAATTTCCTGTCATAGTCCCTGAAGGCAATGATGCCTCCCTCACCAGGTTCAGAGGTGTAGCCAATCTGGATCTGTCAGACCAACATAAAGGGTTAGAATGGTTTGCAAACAAATTCTAAAGAAATGGAAAATGAAGTTTGTTTTAATGCCACATACCTGTAACAAAAACTAATAGCACTATGCCTTGCTCATCTTCCAAAAAGCAATTTCCTACTACAGCTTGTGACATCATGGATACACATTTTTAAAAAGCCTGTATATTTTACCCGTCACTTGTTCATTTGTAATGTTTAGGATGGATTTTTTGAAAGCATTTTTATTATCAAAACAGCACAAGTATGAAACCCATATTTTACAACTTTGTTAAATTTCTGGCTTAAAAGCAAGTTTACAGCTATGATGAATTAAAAACAATATCAAGTCTGACTGAATATTTGGCATCACAATAATATTTGTAAGAAGCACTGTGTACAACTACATATTCAAACAAGAGAACTTCAAAATGATTATTCTTTACCTCCGCAGAGTCTTCCGAGGGCTGGTAAGAGATCTCAGCAGCAGTGAAATTGAAGTAACCATACTTCTTGGGCTGAACAACAACAGTGTGAGATACATTGGCATTTGGAGCAATGCGATCAAACTTCACCTGCAGCTGGCCACCAGCAATGTCAAAGTCCTCAGAGCTGTAAAAATAGCAGATTAAAAATCTTGTAAGGCGAAGAAGAAAGAGCCCTTTCATCAAGTACAATACAAACCATCCAGAAAATGTACTTCTACATTAAAATCAACAAATTACCTGAAGCCAGCATCAGTGAGCTGGACATTGATAGCTGCAGCCTGGCCAACATTGTGTACAGAATACTGCACAACAATATCTCGGCCTTCAACGAGGTACAGGTTGTGTACCCTCTTGGCTGCCAGCAGTCTTGCTCTTTCCTCGCCTTCACCTTCAGAGAAGACGCACCCCACAAGGGCCAAGGCTAATAAACAGTAACGAAGCACTGAAAGAAGAAAATTCCTTTTTAGTCATTTTTTCACCAAATTAACAAATACACATTTTTCTCTTCTGATGCATAAATCTTAACAAATTTAAAGAGAAATGTAGAATATGAGAACAGACAGGAATTAATAGTTTGTTAATGCATAATTAACTTTGATATTGCAACATTTTATATATACAGTAATCCATACAATATTCAATATTTTAATGAATAAGCAAAAACAACCGTAGTAAAATTTGCTGTTTTTTGCTTTGTGCCACAGTCTTACATTAATTTCTTTGTGCAACTAATAACAAAACTGGGTTTTCTATCCCCATTTCTGTGATCAGCAAGAAAGGACCAAATTTAGTTTGAGCTCATTTCATGTCAAGTTTCTAATAATAAACTGTTGGTTGTGGATCAACAGCCAACAATGCTGTAGCCTTTGACATTGGCAATGATCAATACACCAAATTTTCCATTTATGAAAGAAACTGGTTTGAACTTCATTTTGTCAGAATATACATGTTAAGGGTTTGTTGACCTTTGCCAGAGCACAAAGTTTGGTAGCTTCTCTATACCTTGCAGTCCTACTCCAATTCACTAATAATACAATCACAGTCTTGCCAACAGTGTCATCATCATATTTTTCAGCAGACAGTCTAATTAATCTATTACAGAGTTATGCAAGTAAACTGACTTTACCACTATGGTTCTACTGGAGGTGGCCTATCTTGACACTCGAGTAACTGCTTGATACTTTGCACTCTTCTAGCTAATCAAGTAAATCTTGCCCATCAGAATGATTTTCAACTGCTGAAGCAATGGCATCAGTGTCAAACATACACAAGGTCTACTTTAAATAATGAAAATCTTCTGGCAACTATATAAACACAGCATATTTTATATATAAAGTACTTGCTTTAATGTATATATAAATTATATGTATTGTAACATTACTCTATATCATAACATATCCCAACACAATTATTCAATCTCAACACCCAATAAGGGTATTGGGTATTCACCCTCCTAATGGGGTTTGCTCATAAAAAAAGTGAAATTCCTTTTTAAGTCATGATCACTGGTTTGATGTGAAATTCCTATTTCTTTGTCAAGTTATGGTTACAATAATTTCTTGCTATGATTCTACTCGTTTTAAATATCGATATAAAAATACATGTTAAAGATAGAAATTCTGGTAGAACTTGTGGAACCGATATAATCACTATTGCAGCTACCAGCAATTTTAACAATACTCTTACCACTGGTAAATTTACAAGACAGGAAGATGTACATTAAAACCATTTGGTAAAATTTTAAAGTGTAAAGCTTACTCAAAAGATTATTTCTCGACCAACCACATGGGAAGAGCCAAGTCTTAAAAATCTATTTATGCTATGATCAGTTTCTGTAAAGTATACAGGTCTAGTAACCAGACTGAGAAAATAGAGGTGAAATTGCAGAAATTGAAAAGCCCACCCTCAACAAATGCAGTTTTAATACCGGCCAATTTACAGCGAGGCAGTGGGTCCTTGGTGCCATTTTCCAAAATACACCACACTATTCTAATGTAATGCAGACATCCCACTTTTGTATTATAACACTGCAAGTGTCATTACCTCAGACAATGAATGATGTGGGGTTTACACCACGGCTCTGCACCATTCACATAATGTTATGATGCATGCAAGATATTTTATGCTGTTCTTTACAAGGAATCCTCATGCATACAAGTGATATAGGTTGTTGAGGGAGTCTCAGGGAAGTGGTCATTTTTAGTTCAGATATGCAAAAAGGACTACAAAGACTAGTCAGGAATGACAACCAAATGGGGTTCCAGGAGAAGAGATGGCTAGGAAAATACAGAGCAAGAGGAGCAAGGAATATTTTGGGGTCATACTGTGAGCTCTGTGGTAGTTTACACATTTAGGCTGGGCTTCATTTGTTCATCATAGCTGGAGACAGGCTCTGATGGGTAAGGTTCAGTTTTACGGTTTTTTTTTTTTCTTTTTTTTTTCTTTTTTTAATTTTCAAACAAGGTTATTTTTTACAGTACAGAAACACTTAGCTAGAGCATACTGAAGAGGACAAAAAGTTGCAGTCATTGGAACAAGAAATAAACCTTCAGACAAATAAAGGAATAAAATTGCAGAAACGGCCGCTCATAACAAGTCCACACAGTGAACTGAAGATTCAGCTGTATCTTGCTGTACATACCAAGGTGGAGACAAGGTTTCTCTGGGAGTGGTAGACCCCTATCAATCCTACAACTTAGAATTTGTGCATGAGACACTGGCCTTCCTCTGGTCATTGTGGCTGTACCAACAGTATTTGGTAACGGGAGCAATGCACCCCTCCTATACCCTCCCCCCCCCATTAGCAAATGACGCCAACTTACAGAAAATACATAATTAAGAGCACTGGCTGTGCGAGGGTGTTGTGAACAGTATCTGAGCGGTGATATGCAGCAGATATTTTCTTATTTTCATTGTTCCGAGATAAATAAGAGCCGCACCAGCAGTAACTGTGTTTATGATCTTCTCATGCTCTATAAGGTAGGGGTAACCATTTCCCTCTATCTGCGCACTGCTTTCAGTAACATTAACGGTACCAACATACGTCCACCGTGTGTACCTTTGAAAAACAGATCTTGTTGTTCAGACATTTAATCACCAATTGAAGAATTCAAACAGGCTATAATTACCCAGGATATATGAGGATTTAATGTTCTTCTGCAGAGTGGACAGCGCAGAAGACCTAGGAATCCCTTGCCAGTGCAATCTGGTTCTTACTAAGTAGGCCTAACATCACAGATCACAGGAAGTGTCAAAAGGAATGAAGCTCATGTTCATATCAAAGTAAAGCTCTTTAAAAGCAACAACAGCTGTCCTCTAAAGCTGCTCCCCTTTGCAGCAGCCTTGCCCATGTGGCTGGTATACTTTCAGTCTGGAGTCCTGCCACACTGATACACTTTCACTTTTTGTGCATATGTAGTTCAAAAATCTCTTTTCTTCATATCTTCCAAATAACCTCCGTTTTCGGTGCTCCCAAAATCAAAGAACAACGTACACTAAATCCCACTCAAGCACAGACGAATCCTTATAACATACTCTGTCTCAATATGGACCTAAAAGAAGGCCTATGGAACGTGCTAAAAACAATAATTTGAACTTCAATTTCTACCTAATACCTATCCCGGGTATGATGCTTTTGAAAAGGTCATTAGCAGGTCATTATTCGCCTTATTTGCATGTGTAAACAAGTATCAAAACACTTGAAAATATGTTAAACATGAAACGTATGAACACGAGTATTATCAAAGAGATCTGTTTTGGACGTTAAAGCCCTTATATTGGATTATTTCTAATATACATGAGCAGATTTACATATTAACTTGCACTTAAGATGAAAACTAAGGCTTAGATATAATTACTTGCACCGCTAGTTCGAAAACCCGGTGAAAAAAGTCAAGAGCCTCCTCCATCAAACCCAACTTGCCGACCTTTTCCTTAGAATTAAACACTAACTAAACCCATTTCCGCCATGAACATGCACCCTATCACCAATCTCCATGCTTCCTTCTGTCAAACCCACTTTTAAGAAAGCCTTACTCTTTGGCAGCGAGAGGGAAATGCGCGATTCCTTCCTGTGAGGGCGAGGTGCGGTGAGTGAGCGTGGAGGAGGTTCGACGCCGCTGCCACCTGTCGGGTCACTGCCACACTACCGTCCAGTTGTCAAAAGTGTCAGCTCGAAGGATGGTTCTTTTCGGGGAGGGAAGGGGTTTTAATTTCTTTTTCGGTTTGGATAGTTTCCGTGGTCTTTTGGTAAAATCTTGTTTAAGGTTTTTAATGTTTTGTGTTCTGTGAAGAAGGGTTTGTTGGAGGTTTCTTTTTGGATATTTTCATGAGTGGATTATTTTTTTTTGTATTTCATGTACA
>NC_061830.1:13214990-13217490 GCF_019202785.1 Penaeus chinensis
TGCTTAAAAAGTTGCTACCACGGGCCAGATATGTTATGAGTATACGGTATGCGTGCCAGATGTATTATGAGTATAGGTGTGCGGGCCAGATATGATATGAGTATACAGTATGCGGGTCAGATATAAGATGAATAAACAGTGTGCGGACCACTTATATAAACGTACAGTATGCGGACCGGATTACATATAAATATACTTCGAGGGGACTAATTTGACGAGAGAAATTTGGATTTAGGCAATTCTCGTTCTCGATGAAAGATTTTAATAACAAATAAGCAGACCAAATTCCCTACCTTAAGTAGCCCCGAGAGTCATTCTTACAGACATAACTAGTAGGACTATTTTCTTTAATTCATTTGCTTGATAGATCGCTTTACCTGACGTGATGTAATATATATAAGTGATAGCTTTATAAGACAAAAGCACAGTTGGGTCACAGCCTGCATTCAAGAGTTAAGTTTGACACCCCTTATAATATCGATTTATAGATAACTCATTTATTATAAGTAAATAACCAATAAAAACACATGAAATCATTTGTCACGAACGGTAAATGCTCGAATTAATTCAAGCATAATTCATAAAAAAAATGAATTAAATAGACGTAATCTGAGCCACAGCAATACCCACCTGAGGGTCAGCCAAATAGTCGTTCTCGCCAGCGAAAATGGCAACCGGAATCCGCACACGACTCAGGTCATACAAGGGCGGTTGCCTCTGGCCATACCGGAGGAGGTTGCCACGCGGACCGTGGTCGAACTTGTAAAATCCGTCTGCAGTGGAAAGAAAGGATGGTTATTATGCCGTCAGATCGACTAACTGAGAGCTAGATAGAGAGAGAGATAAACAGCTAGGTAGATTGATAAGGATACAGCTAGATAGAGAGATGGGAAGAGAGAAAGAGAGAGGGGGGAGGTATGTAAAGGAGATAATACCATTACATAAATTGATCTCTAATATACAGATAGAATGACTTATAAAAAGAGAGTAGGAAAGGAGAGGAAGTAAGGGCAATGCAATTTGGCGGGTAAATTGTTTAGAACACTTGCCCACGACGAATCACGACAATATTGGTACTAATGGATTACTCTCGCTCTCTGCTGCTCATATAGTAAGGCTCTTTACCGTGAACCCTCACCCCCCCCCTCCCCATACCCCATGAACTTGTCCCCAATGAACTGTGCGGAGAGCGTAACTAAAAATTCAATTTACAAAGAGCTGCGCCCACTACGATCTTCCCCTACCTAAGGGAAGCTGTCACCCTTGGACTAGAGGACGAGAGGAATCCATTGGTCTCAGCGTCGTCGTGATCCATCGCTGGCACGTCTTCGAAACAATTACCCAATTTGGCGAAATATAAATTCATGATGAACATAAACACAGACACAGTAACGCATACACAAAGTTCAAAAAGGAAATAGCTACAAGAAGAAAAGAAATTTAATCAAATTCATGACTTATTGTGGCTGTTTCCTTTTCATAATTCATTAAGCTATTTAAAGAGCCAGAAGGACGTGCCTGAGGTCATGAGTTGACCGAAGTGAGTGACGCTGTGAACGGAAGTGCCGGCCGGGGTGTGCGCAGCGATAGTCGGCAAGAGGTCCTCGTGGCAGAGAATATCGTCATTAAAGAAACGTTTTCAGGAAAATGCTCATAAATTATTACCTACAGATGGCGTTAGAAAAAAAAATTAAGAAAAATTGGGAGAAAGGTTCTCCAATTAACAATATCAAGCACGTTTTTCTTCACAAATAAAGCTATATAGAAAAAAATATCAAATAGGGTCGTTGTAGTCCAAGATCCCCCATATAAAAGAGGGAAACAGAGGAGAAAAGAGTGAGAGCGCCTATCAAGCGCGTTATAAGAGCCTCACTCTGTTCATTTCATCGGGATTGGGTCCGCCGATGATGGCGAGGATCTTGCGGCAAATCATCGCTGAAGGAGAGTTCCTGTCACAGAATTTCATCGCCAGTGAACGCGTGAGTGCATTGTTGGAGAAAAGCTCGCCCACGCCCATGCTAGTTAACGTCTTCTGAAAAAAGAAACTAAGCCTTATTATTTTTAGCTTATAAAATCAGCCAATGCCATTTGATATACGAGCCGGAGTATCTAAAAGTTGGTTATTTTGTATATCGTTCCCCCAAAATATCTATACCTGTTTTTTTTTTTTTTTAGCAAACTAGTTTTCAAATTGCTCTCCAGGTGGCACATTAGAAAAAAAAAAAGAATAACTAAGCAGAGAACAAACGAAACCAAAAACCAATAACGGAGCAAAATAACAACAATAATGATAATTAAACCAAAGGACCATGCCTCACGGCCCTCCACTCACGTCAATCAGGTTGATGAAGGGAGCCACTAGGGATGCAAGGCCTCGCGCATTCCCCTGGTGGGCCACGGGAGCCAAGGCGGCCATGGCGCGGATCTTCCGGCGCCCGGGGGGGGGGGGGGGCAGCGGCGGGGAGGGGAGGGGAGTGGGGGGTAAATAAACCGATAGAGT
>NC_061830.1:13232490-13242490 GCF_019202785.1 Penaeus chinensis
AGGGAGGCCCCTGAGTTCACAGACGGCCTCCCCGACTGAGAGGGGAGAGCAGGCTGAACCAGCCGCATCAGCTCCTGCCTCCTCAAACAAGCCCGAAAGCCGAAAGGGCGGGCCGAAGCGTCCGAGGCCGGATACCGACTCTGATGAAGAGTCGGGACCCCCTAAACGCTTCACCCAGTTCAAAGTGCCAGCTAAACCCGAAGGCTTCGACAATGCCTACCAATTGGTCAGGGCATTGGAGTCGCAACGGAAAATCCGGTTGTCGATCCGGGTCGCCCGAGATCAGGGCATGATCATAATGCCCAAAGATCAAGCTACCTTAAATTTCCTCCGGGAAACGAAGGAGCTAACTGATGGGAGAAAAGTGAGTCTTTCCCCACTAAGTCCCGAGGAAAAGAGAACCAAGATGGTGCTACTTGGCTTCTCAGTCTCGTACGATGTGGAGCTGATCGCTTCACACCCACAGGTCGTGCAGGCTTCCCGAATGTCGAAGGGGAAGACCCCAACCAGGCAAGTCCTGGTGACCATGAAAGGTGCCCCAACCACTACCCTTGATCTGGGTAACTGGGGCACCTACAACCTTCGAACGTATGTGCCAGAACCACTTCGGTGTTTCAAGTGCCAGAAATACGGTCACCACAAGGCTAACTGTACAGCCAAGCCTAAATGTGGTGTCTGTAGCAAGGCACACAACACAGAGGTATGCCTCAAGGCATACAAAGAGGATAAGAGGGACACAACAGCCAAATGTCCCAACTGTGCCAAGAAGCATCATGCCTGGAGCCTGACTTGCTCTGTCAGGAAAAAGGCGGCCCTCAGGCGACAAGAGGTTGCTCAAAACCGATCAGACTTTGTTCCTGCCCCACCGGGCACCCATGTCTGGGGAAGGAACAAAAGCGAAAAGGCCCCCCGACCTCCTAAGAGGAAGGAAGCCGCCCCCCAGCCGACACCGGATGTCTCCAACAAAAAGGAGTTTCCGACAATGCCAAAGGTGCAGAAAAAGAAACTAAAGAAAAAAGTTTCTAAGAGCACCACAAAAACCTCCCCAACAGATGATCATCTCCTCTTTGACGAGGACGATATGACTCTCCTGTTAACTGCTGTTGTCACAGCAGTAGCAACAGCCCTGGGGAGGTCGAGTGAGGAGGCCGAGAAGGCAGTTTCGGTCGCCATGACGGCAATGACCCAGACTGTCGCAGCACTGAAGGGAAGAAAGCTGGCTAGAGAAAAACCACCCTCACCCTCACCCCAGGACGAGACTCCCCTCCCCACTCCAAACCAGGCCATGCCTTCACAGGCAGAGCCAAAACAGGCTGAATCTGTGCAGCCAGAGCCAGATCACGCTGACCTTGCCCAGGCAAGGCCAGCAAGGCCAGCCAAGAAAAAGCCTGAGAGAAAAGCCGAACCAACCAAAGTCAGAGCTACCAAAGGCTCTCCACCCCCCAGTGGACCCAAGGATAGCCTGACAACAGACGAGGAGCCCTCAACCAGCGAGGACCTCGCAATGGAGTTGTCAGACTCCGACGATGTCTCTGATGTAACTATCACTGAGTAACATCATGACACACCATCTAAGCATCCTACAGTGGAACATCAATAGCTTCTCTGCAAAGAACGCTTTTCTCCAAGCAGTAGTGCGATCAAGGAACATTGACATTGTCATGCTCCAGGAGACATTAACAGTGGACACTGTTCGCTTCTCAGGGTACCATGCCTTCACACTGCCACGAACACCTGGCAAGAGAGGCTTGATCACCCTTGTGAGAGCAACAATCCCCTGCTCCGCAATAGCCGATGCATCGCACTGTGGAGACGATGTTGAATCCCTTGCCGTCGAGGTTCACCTGGCCGGGGGGGCCCTCAAACTGTACAATGTGTACAGCCGGCCACGCTGTAAAAGCTTAGACATCAGCCAGGTCTGTGCTTCTGCTGCACACGACCGAGTGATCATAGGGGGAGACTTCAATGCACACCACCCCATCCTGGCTCCCTGCCGGGCACCGGATGCGGCCGGCTATCACATAGCTGACGTGCTAGAGACATTCCCTGAGATCGCTCTCCTCAACACCCAAGAGCCAACGCATGTCAGAGGAGGGGTCCTAGACCTCACCCTGGCCACTGCGACTCTGGTGGGGAGGATTGGCTGGTGTGTCGATGAGACCGTCACAAGTGACCATTACGGCACTATAACTACCCTCATGGATGCTGGCCCAGCCGAAATCCTAAGACCAAATCCAAGATGGAAAACAGACAAGGCCAACTGGCAGGCGTTTCAAAACGCCTTGGCCCTCTGTCTGAGATGCAACAATCCCCCACAAAGCGAAAATGTGGAAGTGCTCGAAGCCAGCCTGCTAAACGCCATTAATGAAGCAGCCTCACAGACCATACCCAAAACTCGGCCTGGGTCCAGAAGTCACAAAGACGCCTGGTACTTCAATGACGAGATCAGGGAGGTCAACCACAGGGTGAACATGTGCCGAAAACTATTCCGAAGGCAAAGAACCCCTGACAACCTATCCCTCCTAAGGGAAGCTGTCACGGATGCCAAGGAAACTGCCAACAGAGTCAGGCAGGAAAAGTGGCTGGAATGGTGTGAGTCCTTCGACCACCAAACCACCCTTTCAGAGCTGTGGCAACGGGTCAAGCGAGCTACCAGCCGCTCAGCCCCGAGGTGCACCCATCACGACCCCCAAGCAGAGGCTAACAGACTGGCGCACGAGTTCTCTGCGAGAACGAGCAGCAACAGTCTGCCAGCCGAGCTGAGGGCAAGACAAGAGCGTCTACAGCCAGACAGACACGCTCAGATCAGAGAAAGGGCAGCCGAACCCGATAACTCAGACGTTATCTTTTCTCTGAGGGAACTAAGGAAAGCCTATAAAACCAGTTCCAACACAGCCCCGGGCTCTGATGGGATCTCGTACCCCATTATCTCCCACCTAGGACTAGCAGGTGAGCGTGCACTCTTGCAACTCATCAACAAGTCCTGGGAAACTTCCACTCTACCCCAGAGTTGGAAGAGGGCTAACATAGTTCCCGTCCCAAAACCAAAGGAGCCGGGGAAGTACCGCCCCATCTCTCTGCTCAGCTGCCTGGCCAAGACGGCTGAGAGGATGGTACTAAACCGGCTTCAATGGAAAACGGGACCCCCGCACGAACACCTTCACGGGTTCACAAGGGGCATGGGCACAGCACACAGCTTAGCCACGCTCTTAAGCACAATCAGCAAGGGCCCAGCTGTGGTGGTATTCCTTGACCTGGAGAAGGCTTTTGAACTGGCAAGTCCGCTTGCCATTCAGGAAAGCCTGATCCAGAAGGGAATCAGAGGAAAGCTCTTGGCTTGGATAGGTGACTACTTCAGGAACAGGACTGCCAATGTCAAATTCCAGGGTCACCTATCGCAGCACATGCCGCTCGAAAATGGAACGCCACAGGGTGGGGTTCTCAGTCCAGCCCTATTCAACACTTTAATGTCCTGCATCCTCAACATAAACCTCCCAGTGGGGTGCCAGATCATCTCGTATGCAGACGATCTCGCTATCACCTCCACTGGACCACGCAGCCAGAATAAAGCCCAGCGTTGTCTGGACCTCGTGTCAGAGGAGTGTTGTAGGACGGGACTTAAGATCTCTGCTGCCAAATCCAAAGCCATGGCTTTGAGACAGAGAGTTCGAGGCACAAGACTGAAAATCCAGGGAGTGGAATTAGAATGGGTCAAGGACTACCTATACCTTGGGGTAAGGATAGACCGGACCCTCTCCTTCCATAAGGAGGTCCAGTACCTGGTTGACCGAACCAAAGCAAGACTGTCTGTCATGAGAGCAATGAC
The DNA here is from genome assembly GCF_019202785.1 of Penaeus chinensis. NCBI lineage: Eukaryota > Metazoa > Arthropoda > Malacostraca > Decapoda > Penaeidae > Penaeus > Penaeus chinensis. The sequence continues at coordinate 13,236,317 of NC_061830.1, forward strand.
TGGGAGACGCATAGGGGCCAGACACAAAGTACTAAGATCATTCTATGTACATGCTGTCCGGCCCATTGTGGACTATGCCTCAGTCGCTCTAATTGCTGCAAAGAAAAAGCACACAGACAAATTAGAAACAGTCCAAAATGAAGCTGCCAGGATCATTCTGGGTGCCCCGAGGTGGACGAAGGTCCTCAACCTCCTGATGGAGGCAAACCTTCTCCCCCTGGACTCACGAATCGATCTAACGGCAACACAATTTCTGTCAAAGGTCATCCAGGCTCCCAGGAACACAAGCCTAAGACAAAAATTAGTCAGATGCCTCGAACAAGACAACGAGCTCGTTGCAAACAACTCCTGGCTGTCTCATACAGCCAGGGTGTTGATACGCCATCAGCTCAAAGAACAGCTTCTTGCTAAGGGCATGGACTCCCCCCACCCCGACTTTGCCGAAGCCCCGCCGTGGGCACTGAGCCTGATAGAGTTCAACATAATGAACCTGTCAATGAAAAAGAGCCTATACCCCATGCCTAGCCTAAAGGCAGAAGCCCACAGGGTCATTGCAGCCATCACTCCTCCGGGTAGTAGAACATACTACACGGATGGATCGGTCGATCCCTTGAGCCACACTGCAGGCGCCGGCTTTGCAGCTAGGGATGCCACGCGATCCATGAGGGTAACAGACAACGCCTCCTCGCTACAGGCAGAGGCAGTTGCAATCATGGGAGCCCTAGGCCACGCGTCCCTAAGGGAAGGACACGTGGTCATACACACAGACTCCAGGGCAGCCATTGACTGTCTTCAGCACAGCTCACCCACAGACAACATCTACCTACTGACCACGATTCTCACAATGGCACAGAGAATTCTTGCTCAGGGTAGAAGAATTATCATCAATTGGGTCCCAAGCCACATCGGCATCAGAGGGAACGAGCTTGCTGACAGACTAGCCGCCGCTGGCAGGGGTATGCCCCCAAATCCCATGACGATAAAACCGAGCCGAAAATTACTTATGGAGAAGTGTGCCTTGGTCGGTCGTACCTTCCTACGGCAGCTCCACAGAGAGGAAACGAGAACCTCCCCCTCGGCCAGCTGGTACTCAGACGCCACAGGCTCTGAACCACTGGCACTCTCTGAAGAAAGTAACAGAGGTACCGAAGTCATTCTTCACAGAATGCGCCTAGGTTACCACTGTGCATGGCAGATTATCCCAACAATCGAACGCGATGAATGGTGCTGCAAGCACTGCGGCGAGCCGAACGCCACACTAGTCCACTACCTAGAAAATTGTAACCATACACAATTCCTGAGACATGGACCGCCCACAACAGCCGCCGTGCTGGTAAAGAGGCTATGCGAAATGCTTACACCATGGCGGCAGGAGCGCTTGCTGGCAATCCCGCCGCCACGGTAAGCACCGAGTGTCAGACAACTCAATGAGACAGCCGTAAAAAAGCTGACACAGGCCGGGCCATATCTAGAAGGCCCGGGCGAAGCTAGAACTTCGCAAACCAAACCCCCCCCCCCCCATTATTATATCTGTTATACCCTCTTGAGTTTCAACATCAGGCAACCGCGTTACACAAGGAACTGTTGACCCTGTTCATTCAGTGCAACAAAATTAAAATCGCCTCAGCCTGGATTCGAGTTTTTGATCTAGCGTTTGTTCTCTTTACGCCTCAATATAAAAGGGTATGGCCATGCGAATATGAGAATAATAGCATGATATATAGTAAAATAATATTTTTCAAGTGGAAAATCTTATATACATATTCATATCCTTACTAACGTTTATATCAGTATTAATGATTAACCTTTTGCATTTGATTCACATGTATAAATTGATAAGTAATACTAATAATTTCATATTTGGTTTATATTTAATATATGTTTATATCTATGATCCCTACACCAGCTGACTTAGTAAACAAACGGCAATACATGTGATTTTCGAAACACCATACTACATTTATTACATCTGTCAGAAATTAGGACGCAGGTGATTTGTTGTCACTTATGCTTTGGTACTTAACCATTTATTTTCGAGATTTGTTTATGTTGCTTTAAATACAGCCGAATATATCCTTATTTGGCAGTTGGGAATGCAATGTGCGAAGGTGCTGGCGTGTCTCATGAGAAATGACGTTTTGCTTTGTTTTTATATTTATTTATTGAGGCTGCTGCTATTGTCAATGAATGAACTGTGTAGATATATCAAAATTGAGACAAATCTGCCTTTCGAAGAAACTAAAATAACGTAGACTGCTAGAGCAATTAAGCTGAGCAGGAAAATTATAACGGTGTAACCAGGAATCAGAAAGGTTAATTGCAGTTCTCAAGTTATCATTTCACTATCTATATTATTAATGAAATTAGAAATTATTGTGCAGGAACTCCCTATACCCCACAGTTTTTTAGGAAGATTGGCATATCATTATTTGCAGGAGCTGTGCCTTTGCTAAAACCTATTAATCTGGCTGCTTTCCTTCCTTTCCCACACTTGAAAAAGAACTGTCTCCATGTATGTATGTCAGCCTGGAGTGTAGGACTAATCACACCTCAATAATTATCCCTTTACCTTCACTCCCCTTGTAGTCCTCCTCTTTTTGAGACAATCATAAGGTTATGTTCTCAGTCTCTTTATTCTTATGAATGGAATGTAGTGGGTGTGAAGTTTTATTGCTGGTACTGTAAGGTATGCTTCATTCAGCTAAACACACCGTCTTACCCCCTTGCAATTTTACCTCTATACATACTGTTTTGAATCATAGAGTCACCTCTAGGTTTATCATTATTATCTTTTTACTTTTAATGCATCTTGATATATATCAATAAGTTTTATATGTTAAAAATATATTTGCACTGCTATGTATATTCTATTTGCATATTTTTTGTTATGCTTGTTGAAAGCATTTTTTTAATCATTGCAAAATGCTCAAAATTATATATATTTTTTTTAAATATTCAGAAGGCATATCAGTGATTGAAAAATAAAATACTAACAAAGGAACAGAAAGTTTAGCTTGAAATGATAAACTTATAAAGAAAACTACTGAATGGTCATTTGATATATTCTTTCAAAAAATCCTCTATGAATGGAATGTATTTGTATTTACCTCTATCTTTTCTCATCAGAACCAATGGCTGAAGGATGTCATAATGCTGATACCAATGAAGATAAGTTCAAACCACTATTTAGATATTACAAGAGAAGGCAGCCTCCTCCTGACTACTGCAATGTCCTTCAGGTTGGGGCCTTGAAGGTAGATATTGCACAAGAGTGTCAGTTTGGAAATAAGAGGTAACAACTTCTACTATGTTGTTAACATGCTCATGATGGATAAGCAATAGCATATGTTATATTGCTTTATAATATACCCTAGAATGGAATCATTAAAAGGGTTGAAAAGGGTATTCAGGATCATCAGTTCTGCAGAAATTATACTGTACTTACATGTATGTGTTACCTTTCCAAACAGATGCTTTTTTCCATTAGTTGATTGATGACTTGCTATAGGGCAGCATGTTTTGTTAAGTGATGAAAGTATGAACTTAATTGATAAATGTGCGAGTGAAATTTCATGATGAAGAAAATTAAGTTGAAGCACTTAGATTATTTATTTTTGAAAATTACAAATTTCAGAATTATTCAGTAATTAGATAACTAGATAATTTTGAAACCAAGTGGATTCACATACTCCTAGAAAACTGCTCTACTAGTTTGTCATCAAGTGCTAGACAGAAACTTTCTTCTGTTGTGAGGCTTTCATAGACTGTGATGTTTTAGGAATATATTTATGTTGTGGACTTGTTTTCATGTGTTAAAAAATGTTATTTGCTTTTATTTACCTATGAAATTCTTACCTTCCAGGCTGAAAAGCAGATACCACCATGTAGTCTCACTCCAGAGGAGCAAGAACAAGCCAAGGAGGTTGGGCTTGTGCCATATTCAACATGGAAAATTTATGCACTGGAGTCTCATCCAGGTACAGGGGAAAAGCCTGAACACTTGTTATATAAACAGTATAATATTTAGGCAACTGTATGCTATGTCACTTTGCATGTTACAAAAGTCTAAGAAACATTTTTTTTATCAAGTTGTAAGTTAAATATCTTGATTTGTAAAATTATTAATTCTGTTTTTAGCATTTTTTGATAATAACTAGATATACATGTTTTATATATGAAAATATTTTAGCAGAGTGTTGAAGACTTTTGTTAAGATATATTCCATAGATATAATCTTTAATTCATCCTTATGAATTCAGCTTTCCTATTGGATATTTATTTGAATTCTCAGGATTGATGATCGTATTAAATCCATTTACAAGTCAAGGTCAGCAGGAATGGATTAAAAGGTGTTTGATGGATTATCCTTGCTCACCCAACAAAACAAACTTAATCTCCCATGGTATTGATCTGGGAAGTGCTTCGTGGTGGGATCTTGCCCATTCGTAAGTTGAGTATGAATATTGATGTTTGTGTAGGGGAAACATGTTAAGAGATTTTTTTTTTTTTTTTTATACTTAATTTATGACTTGTCTTCAATTGTACATTGATTCACACATTTTTTTATTTGTTTTTATCTGAAGTGGATTGACTAGCTGCCTTTTATTCATTTCAACAATTAATTCCTTTTTGTATATGTGTGAAGGAATAACTTGATAGAAATAGAGTTTTACACATTTATTTGCTCATACACTTATTCTTGCAATTTCCTGTTATTTTGTGTGCATGTTGGAATGGTTATATATACAGTATGTTGTGTATTTATATTCATAAATAGTGCTCTGCCTTTAGATAATTACCCTTTCTTCTAAGGCCCCAGAACCTTACTGAAAGCTCACACACAGACCTGAAGGAGACCAGCAAGGACTACAGAAGATGTTGCGATGGGTGACCCTCGGTTACCATCACAATTGGGATACCAAAGTAAGCTGTTGGAAAGTACTCAGGGTGCTCAATGTAAATCTTAGTTGGTAACTGCCAAGCTAAGCTCATTCCTCCCACCATTATATGTTTAAATATTAATAGGGTTTCTTTATTTTTCTGTCTTTTAATTTTTTGCTATTTTTTTATTATTGAACCATCTTCAAAGAAATACACAGAGAAAATATTTTTCCTAATATATTGCACAGACTGACAGGTGTGAAAATGGGACAGAACTAGATAACATCACCTTATTTAGTTGGTGAGATTGCATCATGAGATTCCAGATATAGCTTGATAATCATTTGTATAATTTACTTGATATTATTATAATTACTAGAAATAAAACAAAAATTCCACACTTTAGCTTATGATAATGAAGTGTTTGGTAGCATAAACAGCCATCAGAATACTTAAGGCTAAAAAATCAGTTTCATTTTGGGATTCAGGAGGTTATATGCAGGTGGTGATATCTATCTTTTGCTACAGAGGATCTTAAAAGAAAAAGGAAAAAATTTAAACGTGTTTTTAAAAATCTGTTTGCTTCTTTCCTGAATGTAATATAAACACTTGATGTGTACATTTTTATTACTGACATTCTTATTGTTATGGTTTCAGTTTGTGCTATTAGATATTGAACAAAGCAGGAACCTGATTAACCCAAGAAAGAAAAAATAATGAAATTAGACGATAAAGTAGACAAGCTAAGCTATTAATCACGTAACTTTGATTACTAGATAAAAAAGGATTAATTTGGTTGTCCCTCAAGTCTGGGGAGCTGAAAATGTATTTGATTTGTAACTCAACGATATATATTTCTGCAATGGAATATAACCAGAGATAATGAAAACAAAAATAATGGTTCATTGGTGTTACAGGTGCATGCATAAATTTTGCATGTCAGTTGCTAATCTGTTGTTGATAGTGATTCATACCCTTTGACTTTAAAGTCATGGTTTTCAGTGAGTTTGTTGATTACTGAATTGTTGATTACTTACAATGTTTTCTCCTTTTAAAGTGAGTGATGGAATAAGTGTATAATTACTTCAGAATTATAGACCATTTACAGAGTGTTCTCAGCTATCCTGGAAGTCAATGTTAACTGGAAGATAAATTCCTTTTCTCCAATCAGGTTATTTGTTAAAAATGTTTCAAATCAGAGTCAGGATATTTAATTAACCCAAGAGAAATTGGTCTATTTGTTATATTTCCCCATTTTTCTTTTATTGTTGCCAGATGATGGTTCCTCTGTCA
>NC_061830.1:13254990-13257490 GCF_019202785.1 Penaeus chinensis
GACGAAGGATCCTGTAGAATTCTGCCACATACAGCATCAAAACGTCTAATCCAGGGATATTGTAAACCAAAGTGGAGACTGTAGAATGGAATTAAATGCTTTGTTTATATCCCAATGAGGGAGTCGGTGTGCGGGACAATCGAGGAAATATAGTGCAGGCATTTCTCAAGTAATTCCTTGTTCGTGCAGTGAAAGCAATAGTATGGCCTCATAGACATTTTCATGGAGCTTTACACGAACGCTTGGGAAGATGAAATGAAATATTAACAACAGTGGTTAGTGAGTTCTTTTCCATAATTAAATATTCAGGTAAGGATGCAGTGTGAAAACAAGATCGGGCAGAAAGAGAGAAAACACAAAGAATCGATTGTCAACGAAAAACAATAACACGCGGCACAACACACCATATCCACGCTAAACTTTAATCCCTCGGCTGCTTTTGTCACAGGCTAAACTGACCGCCCCCCCACCCCCAACCTATTCACGTCCAGCTCGCCTTTTTTATGCGTAGCATTTAACCATACAAACACAGGAACATGCGTATAAAGATGAAAGAAAGCACAGCCACATATTGCATTGCCTGTTTTATTTCTAGTGTTTTCGTACGTCCAATTACTGCAATCAATCCTTTTATCGCAATTGACTTGTAAGATTTTGCTTGAATTACAATCTGATTACTACTCTAGTGTCATTGTTGTAATAAGGCCATTGTGCATCGGCTTGTTATTAATTTTATAAACATTATATTCATTACATATGTCTTATAGTTATTATCATTGCTAACATTCTTAACATCATTATATTTATCTGCATACTATCCTAAATTAAATCATATGTATCATTCGCTTTACAATTATCAAAACGTAGTCAAAAGTGGCGAACCATATCCGTAGACTTTATCCCCACTAGATACAGGAAGGCATCAGCAATGCTTACAAATAACACGTGACGTTCGTATTTCTGGCTGTAAAACGTGGCTAATACTTTCTCCAGCAAAGGTAGCGCTTTCACGGCTTCCCGTCACAGGAAAAGGGCGCTGGTAAACAAAGACTTTCACCAAATATGAGATAAGAATTTATTTTTGACAAAATATTATTTTTTAAATTTTGTTGTTCATATTCTTAGTGTTGTTATCATCCTTATTCTTATTCCTCTTTCTTGATCATCATCATTATATATTAATACTTATATTTTATGTTTGTTGTTACTGATACTGACTTTATTATCATAGTAATGATTATTATTTTTACTGTTTTCATTGTTATAATCATCATCATCATCATAATGATAGTGATAATAATAATAATAATAATTATTATTATTATTTTTATTACTATTATTATTATTTTTATTACTTTATTATTATTAATAAATTGTTATAATCATCATCATCATCATAATGACAGTGCTAATAATAATAATAATAATTATTATTATTATTACCTATTACTATTATTATTATTATTTTATTATTATTATCATTATTATCTTAATTATTTTTTATCATTATTATTATTACTTTTATTACTGAAACTGCTACTTTTAACATTACTACTACTACTACTAATACTAATTCAAGTACTACTATTACTGCTACGTTACTGCTATTAATACTACTTCTAATAATAATAGCAGCTGATAATGGTAATAATAATAATAATAATGATAATGATATTGATGATGCTGATGATAATAATAATACTTATTGTTATTATTATTATCATTATTATTATTATTATTATTATTATTATTATTATCATTAATTATTTTATTATTATTATTATTATTTTTGTCATTATCATTATTGTCATCAGTATTATTATTATCACTGATAATGATGTTATTATCATTGTTATAACCATTAATATTATCACCATTAGTATTATCATTGGCATCATTATTCTTATCTTTATTATCATCATCATCATCATCAATATTATTGTTATTATTACTATTATTACTATTATTATTATCATTATTATTATTATTATCGTTATCATTATTATTGTTATTATTATTATTATTATTATTATTATTATCATTATTAATACTTTTTTATCATTATCATTTTTATCATTATTATTGTTATTACTATTATTATTATTATTGTTGTTGTTGTTGTTGTTGTTGTTGTTATCGTTGATATTATCATTATTATTATTATTATCATCATAGTTTTTGTCGTTGTTGCTTATCATCATCATCATCATCATCATCATCATCATCATCATCATCATCATCATTATCATTTTAGTTATCATTGATATCATTATTATTGATATTATTATTATTATTATTATTATTATTATTATTATTATTACTATTACTATTATTATTATTATTATTAATATCATCATCCTCATTATCATCATCATCATCATCATCATCATCATCATCATCATTAGAATCATCATCATCATCTTCATAATTATAATAATAATGATAATAATATTAATAATAATAATTATTATTATTATCATTATTGTTATTACTACTACTA
>NC_061830.1:13262490-13267490 GCF_019202785.1 Penaeus chinensis
TCATTATTGTTATTGTTATTGTTATTGTTATTGTTATTAGTAGTAGTATTATCATTTATCATCATCAGTATAAGCATCATCATCATCATCATCAGCAGCAGCAGCAGCAGCAACATCAACATCATCATCATTAACAATATTACTACTACGACCTTTATCTCTATCATTATTATTATTGGCATCATAATCATTATTATAGTAATTGATAAGCTAAAATTGCTTTTACTTTCAATCATATCTTCTTTATGAATGAAACTTCCAATACTATCACTATACTACACCATACTCACCGTTACTATGACAACGGACCGACAGATCCGTCTTTAAAAGTACGAAGATACAAGTAATAGGACCTGAAATAATGAATGAGTCACAGTGAGTCACTGTCGACTCAGAGATAGGATTTCTGAGTCACTAATTCTGCCGAATCAGGGGAGAGGGTCGTCGCTGGGCCATTCTGAGGGAGGGGAAACGCGAGGACAAGGGGAGGGGAAACGCGGGGACAAGGGGAGGGTCGTCGCTGGGCCATTCTGAGGGAGGGGAAACGCGAGGACAAGGGGAGGGGAAACGCGGGGACAAGGGGAGGGGAAACGCGGGGACAAGGGGAGGGGAAACGTGCGGCTGAGGCGTGGTGGTCCTCGCTATTTCCCCTTTTTGGGGGTGATCCCTTTTCCCTCGGTCTTTCTCTCTCTCTCTGTCTCTTTCTTTGCCCTTGTCTGTGTCTTTATATCTTACTCTGTCCGTCTCTCTCTCTCACGCTTTACAGTTTTAGATAATAACTATGTTATGACAAAATCATTATTATCATAATTTAAACCATAATTATCACTCTAAACATTATTATCACTTTAATTGTCTTTCGTAGTATCCTTTTCATCATTATATTCCATAATTCCTTTCCAATTTCGCTGTTTTCTTAAAGATCATCATTCATTGAAATTTTGTGATATTTGTTGTCATAAATTGATCTACCGTTTAGAACTGTCAGCATTTCTGCAATATCATCACTGCTATTATTATGATAATTAGCATCATATAATTTTGTTATAGTAATAATAATAATAATAATGATAATGATTATCATTATTATTATTGCTGCATATTTTACAATACTGAGAAAGTTTATTACTGAAATGTACTTATCTTTTCTCATTTTTTTTTTCTTTACAGGGCAAAGGCATCGCAAATCGCAAAAAGGAAGTGAATTGTACCATAAACCTGCCTTCGAAGTGGATGTCCCAGGTTTGGGACATTGATGAAAACTCATATATAAAGACAATTCTTTGTAAAGGTGCTACTGGTTCATTATCAGGAGAGGGCAAGAGGGAACACTTTTGAAAATGATGATCGAAAAAGATTGAACAAAAGTGGGGACGTTCCTGATTGACAGTGTGAAAATGATTTGCAGTCCGTAACCTAGAAAAAAATATTCTTATATAACACGTGAGGTTATCACAGTGTGGAGACAAAATGCCCCCACTGACTGCCTTCTCTCTGGCCAGGTGGACACTTGAGCCTGTCGTCAAGTCTGCAAGAGAGACGCGGTCAACCCTGTCAAGTGTCTCTCCAGAGGTGAGAGCAGCGTGCGTGTGACCCTCACCTTCCCCGTCTCCGGGTGAGGTCCCTGGCGCCCTCGCCGGCACCCTGCCAACCGCCATCCTCTCCTCCGTCACCACTTGGCATCAACGCTTACTGTCTCTTGGCCTGACCGTCACCGCTGCCAACTCTATACATGGAAACACTCAAGGTGACGGGAGAGCCGAGTCACCTCTCTGGTCTCTTTGAAGTCCGTCGTCGCAAAGAGGCGCTTTTCAGCAAAATGATCAGCTTACCATCCATCTCACCACTGGTGCCAATCTCACTGAACGATTACTTTGTTCCTAACCGTTAAGTTGTTACCGAACACCTAGTTATTCTTCGCCACTGATTTCCTGGTGAACGCATTTAGTATATGATATCTGAGACCTTCCATCTCTTTTCCGCGAATGGGTTACACTTCTGGTTTCCTGCAAGGGTTTAACTCGAGCTGCAGAGCGTGCTGGCTTGCTCTACTTTTGAAACAACCCCGCCGTTCCTTCGCCGTGAATCCCTGGCTGCCGCAGGGCTAAAGAAGGTGAATTTCATCCGACTCGCTTCAAATTGCAGCTTAACGCACCGCCATCAATTGCTATGATTATCACCAAACCCGGATTTGTCTTGTGTCATTTTAACATTACTGAACCTTCACCAGGCACCTCAGGAACCTTAAATACTGCATTCCGCCAGGAGCACGAGCTCGAGTCATCATTCAAGTCTGAGTATTATTGCATCGCCTAAAGAAGACTGCTTTACAAGTATTATCCCCATCGGCCTACATCAAGTCCCAGGATTTCACCAAGTAACCAGTTATCTTACCGCATTTTCCAAGCTCTTCATCTCCAACTTGCAACACATCATCAAGGCTCAAGACCCATGCCACCATCTCCGACATTCCGTCGAGACTAGCCGAGCGTACTACTTCCACACCGACACTTCAACTCTTGTGATGTTTGGGCTTCCATTTAAGAACAGTGTATAATCTCATTTAGATACAAATATATCTGTTTGTGAACGGGGAAACTCGAGCGGCCTTGATCAACCCTTATAACGGTATTCCTCACACGTGAGCCTTTAGATTTATATGATATTATAATAAAAACAAATTGTATATAAGAACACGCCATCTCTGCGGTGCTGGGTCGCCAAGCACCAGAGCAGGAGCAGTCGGATCAGAAAAGGATCGAGAACGCCGGATTCTCCCCTTCGTCATCTCTGCCGAAACGTGAAGGCCGAACGGGTCCTGTGATCCTGTGTTCCATGGCGTCATCAGAGGGCCCTCTTAGTGTTCCTCGAGAGTTCATCACGGGGTCCTTCAAGTTGCCAGTGTTCTTTTAAAGATTGTTTCAAATGGAACAACCGCCAGACCGGCACAAGTAAGAGAAAGTGTGGCAGACCTATTTTTGCAGTTGATAATACGGACCTTCAGACAGAGGGGCAGAGTGGTTTTTCGAAGCGTCCAGTTAGAACCATCTGGACGTCTGTGCTGAGTGACAACGCTAAACTGGTGTTTTAATATCAAGTGTGAAGTGGCCTTACGCGAGGGAGATCGTGGACTCCGTTTTTCCCTAAGCAATAAATATTCTCTCCTTCGTATGGAGGAAAGGAAAAGGGAGATTCAAAATGCGACGCTTAATATAGAATATTAATGAGGCAACGCGAATCACCAAAAGAGTAGGAGTGTGCGTGTGTTTTCTAGCGCAGGTAAAGTACAACCTTCTATGGCGCGATAAAGATGGCAAGTTTATGTCTCTGTTTACTCGTGGAATGGCATGCCTTACCCCGGATCTCGCGATGCCTTGCTAGCGTGAGGGGACCTCCTGGACCACAGTGATATAGCGAAGAAAAAAAATAATCACACCAAGACCTTTAATTCCCCTGAACACCCCTTAAATACAAAGCCACGCCTCTTCTACCTTGGGGAGTTCGAATAGATAAATAAATCAGTAAATAAATGAGAAAATAAACAGATAAAACAAGTGGACATTATTCTCACCAAAGGAAAATCTAACGGGGGAAAAAAACGCACACACATCTTAGTGTCACCATCAGCATCAAGATCGAGACTAGCATCAGCTTCGTCAGCAGCTTCGACGTCGGCCTCGCCTTCAGCTCCAGCACCGACGCGGGTCAAGAGCGAGGATGGATGTAGATCTGGGTCCTGTAGTTACCAGCTTACTGTTACTTCTCCTGCTTGTGTTCGTAGGAGGGAGACAGGTATGTACGGTTTTGTGTTGCAAGGTAGAACTCTTTTCTTTGCAAGCAGTTTTCTCAAAGGGAAATTTCTTTTATGAGGTGTTTTCAACTGCATATTTTTTTATGTACAGATGTGTTTCATTCCAAGACAATAAACTTTACTCGAAACGCATTGTTAATTGATTCTTTATTTATAAAAAGAACATTCTGATTTTAAGAATCGTATAGATTGTGAGTATACTTATTTTTTATATCAAGAAGCCTAATTGATTCCAAGCAGTTTATCAAAGGGGTATTAATTGAATAGAGATTTAATTATAGATTGAAAGGAGGTGAGTTTCTTAACTCCCTGCATTTAATTATTCACAAATATGATTTCTTTTTTTTATTAAAGGCCATAATTTAAGGGAATTAAATGTTTCAAGAGAAGCCATTCATTTTCTGTTAGAGTCGCATCACATTCATTACTCCAATGTAAATCAAATAATTCCTCTTACTTAATTGGAGTCATTATTCAGTCATAGAAGCTCTTCCATAAAGCAAAGTACATAATGGAATTGAGCGTACTATATTTCATTTAAAATTAGACCTTTACTCCAACGATAAACTTTAACGTAATATATGGCACATTTTCCAAATAGATAAATGATTAGACAATAAGTAAATGAATATGCAAATGATAAAGATATTAATCAATTTACATATCCTTTTTATTTTGTGATAAAATTACGAACAAATCTATAAAATGCGTTGATAGAAAAATGACAAATATCGTAATAAAAGAAGCAGTCGATGTTTGTTGACATACGCCCGTTATCCCTGACCAGCTTTGCAAGCCCTAAGTCGCATGAAATGTTCCTGCAACGCTAATGCTGTTGGTAAATAAAGTCTTTTATGCTGTTAAAAAGTACTTGTATTTGGGTTTACGTCTGCTATTGCGTTTTGCTGATCTTCGAAACACATTGCTTTTAAGCTCAATTTTCTCGAAGGGTTTATATACACTTATCGGGTCGTTGGGCCTCGATACACTTCGAAAAACAATAGACGATCGGGATGTGCGGTAAACAAGTACCCGGCCACACTACCTTCCCCTACGTCGTCACTTCCACCTGATCTTTACCTACACCTCCACATTTGCTTAAAAGGTAGCTCCACATCCCTCAGAACTCCAAAAGTTACTTCTACATTTGCCTCTGTCGCCACTTTACCTTCCACCTCCGTCCCAGTCG
>NC_061830.1:13297490-13304990 GCF_019202785.1 Penaeus chinensis
TGGGAGGGGAAAAGGAGGATATAGAAAGGGTAAGGAGGAGGAGGAGGAGGAGTAAAGGGAGGGGAGAAGGGGAGGTGGAGGAGGGAGGGATAGGAAGGGGAAAAGAAGGAGGAGGAGAAGAAGAAGGATGGAGAAGAGGAGGAAGAGGGAGAGGGGAGAAGGAGGAGGAATTGGAGGAGGAGGAGGAACAGGAAGGGGGAAGGGGAGGGAGGGAAGGAGGAGGGGGGGAGGAAATGGAGGGGGAGGGGGAGGGGGAGGGGAAGGAGGAGGAGCAGGAAGGTGAGGAGGGAGGAAGGCGAGGGGGAAGGGGAGGATGGGCAGGGGGAGGGAGAGGGAGAGAGAAAGGGAGGGGGGGAGGGGGAGGAGGAGGAGGAAGAAAAAGAAGAAGAAGAAGGAGGTGGTGGGGGAGGGAGAGGGAAGAGAGGGGAAAAGGAGAATGAAAAGGAAGAGGAATAGAAAAAGGACGAGGAAGGGGAGGAGGAGGAAGAGGGACAGGAGTGGGAAGAAGAGAAAGAGGGTGAGAGAGAGGGAGGGAGGGAGGGAGGGAGGAGAGAGAGGGGGGGGGGAGGGAGAGGGAGAGGAAGAGAGAGAATTAATTACGGAATTTGATTAAAAGAAAGAAAGCAAAGATAAACCGAAAACCAAAGGTCGAAAGGTCACAAGTGCAGCAGAAAAACAGACCAGAAATGGGACCCGGAAAAAAGGCAGATTCCATTGCCAACAGGAATACACACAATTTTTTTTTCTGTGTGACATATTCTCCCTAAATAATTGCATGCTTCTATACTGTAGATAAATATGAAAGTAATAAAGAAAAAATATAAAAGAAAGTAGAAAAAGTGTATAACCCCATACACGCAAGGCCAAGAAATATATAAGTTAACGCTGAACTCGCAGAACTTATAATACGTTTTCTTTAACTCGACCCGTTTTCTGTAATTTGCCATGTCTTACCTTCTTAATTTCTTAATTTTCATTTCCAGGTCGCGGCGAAGCCTGAACTCTACCCTGTGGTCGTGGTTCGCGGCGGGATGCCAGAGGTTAAATCTACCAAGTCAATGACAGAAGGAGGCCACGTTACCCACACTTCTACCCATTGGCCTGCGCCCTGTCACCATTACATCTATAGATCAGGTTAGAACAACAGATTGGGTTCCGGTATTTCACTTTTCTCGCGAGGTGTGTGTGTGTGTGTGTGTGTGTGTGTGTGTGTGTGTGTGTGTGTGTGTGTGTGTGTGTGTGTGTGTGTGTGTGTGTGTGTGTGTGTGTGTGTGTGTGTGTGTGTTTCCCTCATTACTATATATACTCGGGTCAAGTCACTTTCATAAGGAGGACTTTCGAAGAGTTAGGTCGGTATGTTATTTTTTATATGATGGGGGTATGGAATACACTCTCTTTAGTATACTATCCATAGTATACTATCTGTAAACCAGTGTTTAGACTGAATCTCAAATAGGATAGTTGCAGGGTTCTATAATCAACTTTTGTTCTAGTAAGAGTCGTCTCATATGGTCAAGAAAGAGTTATCACACAGGCAGTTAATAAGAAAGAGTTATTCCATTAATAGTGAAGAAAGAATTCTTACGATTTAGTCCAGTGTAGTTGCGAAAGACTCAATCCGCTGGAACTTCAACAATGATAATTAGTCTAAAAAATAAAGAAAAAAAATAACCCTTTGATTTTTAAAATATACACTTAAGTTTTGAAAAAGATGTTACATATATTTTTAAAAATTACATTGAAAATCATAATTACAATGAACAATGCACGGTAAAAGCTTCCTCATAAGAAGGATTACCATAAGAAGGGCTTTATTATATGAATTATAAGAACGTTCTGGCATCAGCATGCTGGGGTCAAATTTAGGGCGGGAACGAAGCGGCCACTTCCGCATCACCCCTCTGCTAATGCACGTTCCTCTACGAACATGCCATGGCTGTTCAACAAGATGAACTATCAGTAGTGTGATATGTTGATGTCAATTTAGGTGTCAGCCTTCGCACTAAAGAGGTAGGTAATAAACCAGAAAAAGATCTACAGACCAACAGACCTAAAGACCTGTCTCACGTTGGCTCATCCAGCGAGGAAACAGGTTACGGTCGAGAAAAGGTCCTATCGTTTTTCTTGGAAACAGCGAGTGTATGGTGAGGCCTTTTCCCTTTTCTCTTTCTCTTTGATCTGGCAACGCCCCTTTAGCCAAGGCGTTAGAGTACCTCCTTTTTGAACGAAGGTTTCTGGTGATCCTTTTGAGATAGTTTGTCATTGGAAGAAGATTTGCCTATTCTACATTTATCAAGTTTTGAGTATCCATGTCTGTATCCTGTCTTGCATTTTACTTGAGATTTTATGCCATGATAATTTCACAGCATGATTTTAGTCTGTTTATATTGATAATGATAGATGGTGTGGGAGAATGACTCTTTTGTTCGAAGTATTTTTATTTTTGTTTAAGTGTCTAAGAAATTAGGAATTTTTATACATAGTTGTGTATGTATATACATAGATTTATATATATATATATATATATATATATGTTTTTTTCAAGATATAAGAATGTTTCCATTCCTATATTTTCTTCAGACATTTTTAAGGGGCTTCCAGTTCCCCTTTTTGGACCCCCTTCATCCCCCAGATTTTTCTCTCCTTCTGAATGTACATTTTTTTCGGACTCTCTATCTCAATTTTTTTAACACTTTTTTTTACGTGAATGTCTCTCCTAACCTTAACAAAAAAAAAAAAAAAAAAAAAAAAAAAAAAAAATCTAATCTCATTGTATCATTTTCGTGTCTCTTCTATTTGTTTCGTTCGTTTCTGGTTGGCGCTTTCAGATTCTGTGCTCTGGATTAAAGTAGAGTCCGACAGTCTGCAGTGGCGGCGGCCAGCCCCAGGTAGCCGAGGTAGCAACAACCAACTGTTTATACTCACACATGCACAATGCAACTCTTTTATTTTTGGAATTTCCGTTCCTTTGTTTTGTTTTTTTATTAGTTTTTTTGTTTTCGTTTTGATCCATTTTGTTTCGTCTGATCGTGCTCATGACTGGCTTCTTTTAATCGTTCTTTCAGTGTGTTTTGGTTTTATTCATTTTATTTATTTATTTATTGTTATTATTATTAGTTTTTTTTTTACATATATGTATTAACATCTTACAGTTTACAATCATAGGTATGATATGCAGTATGTGCTCAACACGCCCGCACACACATCACTTGTTTTATTTTATCTTATTTCCTTCTTTAATCTATTTTCTAATTTGGATGTCTTGTGTATTCAGTCCTTTACGAGTTTTTGTTTGTTTTTTGTTCGTGTATTGTTCCTTAATTTCCCCTTTTCAATTTCATTCCCTCTACCTTTCCTTCCCCCCTCCTCCCCCCCCCCCTTCCTTGTCTTATTCCTGAATTAAAGTCCACGTGATTTTACCCCATGTCACGTGTCCTCGTTTCGTGAACTTTTATTTCGTGTTGTGAATCACAGTGTTTATTTCCTTTTCGATATGTGTTTATCTTCTCTATATGTAAATGATCTCTTCCTTATGTACAATATTTTGGTTATTGTTTTTTTATACGTATTTTTTTCTTCTTCGTCTTTTCATTTTTTTTTTTTTTTTTTTTTTTTTTTATTCATGAGTTGTTTATTTCTTCTACTTTATATATCAGTGGTATTACAGGTGATGGATCGAGCAGCCAAAACGCAGACGTAGTTGCTAGCACAAACACTTACTTTGTTACCTAATTAGAATTTTGGGTACATAAACCATAGCTTTTTTCGAAAAATATTCTTTCCCGTTGTCTTTTTTTTTAGTATCTTTTTGGTTTTGTATTTTAGACTTTTTTGTGGGGGAGTGCGCGTTAGTGGTCACAGATATTTTGTATATTTTTGTTTTTGTTTTACTTTTTTCTCTCTCTCCCACAAAGTAACTTATTGACAGAAACATAAAGCGTTCTTGATGGTTCTGTCCTGTAGACTGCCGTACATACATATATAGATATATTTTTTTTTGTTTTACTTGCTTTCTCTAGCGCTGCCAAAGACTGCATCCCACACACACACTCGGTCGCTTGCTATATGACCGACGAATCTCTCGTATTTCTTCTTAGTCTCTCTCTCACTCTCTCTGTCTCTCTTCTATCTTTTCCAAATCTTGGGATATTCTTTTGTTTCGTTCTGTTTTCTGACGTGTCTCGTCTGCCTGTGTCTGCCTTTTTTTTTTTTCTTTTTTCTCAGATTAGTTGGCTCTGGCTGCCTGTCTGTCTGCCCCCTCTCTCTCTCTCTCTCTCTCTCTCTCTCTCTCTCTCTCTCTCTCTCTCTCTCTCTCTCTCTCTCTCTCTCTCTCTCTCTCTCTCTCTCTCTCTCTCTCTCTCTCTCTCTCTCTCTCTCTCTCTCTCTCGCTCTCCTTCTCCTTCTTCTCCTTCTCCCTCTCCCTCCCATATAGCCTCTCTGACACAGACACACGCGCAACATTCCAGCCCCACTGCCCTGTTGACACCCATTAGCGAGTAACCAAAATATTTTGAATAAACTGTTGGCTGAACTAATTGACAAGTATTAATAGAAATGAAATATAGACGCTGCGATTAACCTGCCTGTAGTAAATCCATATCTAGCTCTAGAACTCCTGAAATAGCCCTGACGCTTAGTAATCATAGACACTATCCGAATGTGTTTGTCTTATCAGTGCCCCGAACGGTCTGTTAGTGATAAGACTGCTCTGATTCTGATAAGTTCAGGTTCACTGGTTCACTGTGTTTCGACCTTCAAATAACTCGATTTTTGAAGCGCTCTGTTTCAAAACTTGTACTGTTTTCGTTTATATTAAAAAGATATTGATGCCCAAGTTGCTAAAGTTAATGGTAATATGAATATCCCAGCTTTAGTTTAAGGTGGCTTATAAACACTTACATTCTTTAATGATTCATTATAAGTTTTCAATTTCGTAAAACTAACTCTTTAATGTTTTAACTGAGAGCTACCGGGCTTGAAGATAATAACTGACTGTATCCACTGATAATACGTGACTGACGGAATGGCTGATTATATATATCTATAGGACAATTATGATCTTATTCTCTCCCATTCCTGACAGCATCCACGTCTCACCATCTTTACTTCCTCGTTTTATATCGCTGTCACCCATCACACCATCACACTCACTTGCCTGACACATTACTACCCTTTCCTCTTTCTTCTCACTCTTCTTTGTTTCTTCTTCTTTTACTTCTTCTGTATCCCTATTCTCCTCTCCTTGTCCGTTGTCTCTTATCGTATCTCCTTTCACTTTTCGCCCCACCACCCACCTGCCGCCGTCTCCCACTCCTTCGGCTAACTCGCTTTGTTTTGTACCTCAGGCTCCGTATCAACGCCCGAGGGATCCCAGAGTTCCAGCTACACCTGTGGAGCCACGTTGCAGGTGAGACATGCCTGTGTGTGTGTGGGAGAGAGAGAGAGAGAGAGAGAGAGAGAGAGATAATGAGAAGAAAATACAAACAAGAATGTGAATTCTGACAGAAAAAAAACTGTCTACAAAATTATCTTATTCAGACATTTGTTAAGTTTCAAAATGCCTCTAATTTTTATCTTGGTAAATCCAGGAAGGTTTCGAAACCGTTAGCTTGCCTTACTATAATGCTTATTGTGTGCATAAGTGTTTTCTACGATTTCCCTTTAATGTGGATACTGTTTTCCCTAACACGAAGTACCTTACAGAGCGACTACGGGCGATGCCGCGTGTCGTCCCCTGGCTGCGTGCTGGCGCTGGCTTCCCCCGCGTCCTCCGTGGGCCCCCACAACTCGGACGTGTCCAGTCTGCCGCCCACTTCGCCGCCCTCGCCGCCTGCGCCCACTTCCCCGACGTTACCGCCCTCTCCGGCCACCAGAGAGCTTCGCGATGTCCTTCAGAAGATCAGTCAGCTTCCTGGCGCCGCCTCGCCACCCCCGCTCACGCCCGGCCCCTCGCCGCTCTCCCCCTGTTGCCCGCCGCACTATCGCCCTTCCAACGAGGCGCTGCACCTTATGGACCGCTCGCTTCGCCACCACTACAGTCCCCCGCCACGGCAGCGCGCCCGGCGTCCCTTAGGGGCCTCTTTGTCCCTAGACGTCGCCGCCCCGACACGCCCGCGGTCCCTGCCTCTCACAGCCGTCACGCCCTCCTCTCCTCCCTGCCTGAATGACCCGCCTTCGCCCCTCCTCCCGGCGTCCACGTCCACGCCCAACCTGGCGGCCGCCTGGCCCTCGCCCCCCGGCCGCACCATGCTCGTGGCGGCGCTGGTCGACGGAGAGCGCGTCGTGCAGCGGCCCGCCATGGAGGGGGACCCGGAGCCTCTGGCCCCGGGCGAGGGGGATGGGGAGTGGGGCAGGGACGCCACGGACAGGCGCTTCAGGTGGAGAGCGAGGGACAGGTCGGCGGAGCGAGTGTGAAGGAACAGCAAGAGAAGATTCCTCAATGCCTCCTCCAGCACCCTCATTGCCACGCCGAGGCGAGATTTGCCGATGCAATTGGCTTCGGCGGGAGAGATCGCGTCCAGGACAGGCCTGAAGGACAAGGACCAAAGAACCGAGTGGGCCGAGAGAGCAGAGTCCCCCTGGCCAAAGTCGGAGGCTCTGCTCGGAAAGGCCGAGGAATGAGCAGTGCCTACAAACACACCTCTGGTTGGCCCAGAACATTAATTATTGGGAAAGTGAAACCATAGGATCATTTCGCGAAATATAGTCGGTTAAACCACATATAAACGTCAATAATATTATTGCGGAAGCGTTTGCATGCGTCTTCAAAACGTCTAACAACCCAGCAGATGGCCCAGCTAAAATTAATGAGAAAACGTTTTAAAAGTGTAAGAAGTGTAATATTTCTTTAAAATGGTAGTGAATGAACAGTGAATCCCAGCTTAGGTAGGACATATTAACCTACTTCCGACGAAGTTAAACGTTAGCAAGCGAAAGAAAAGGTCATGAGCAGTCCAGCAACTTCGCGTAAGTCCCTTGGTCAGGTCATCCACGCTTACCCCCCTGACCCCCAACCCCCACCCCTGCCCCACACTCCACAAGCCCCCCTTTGCCTGTTTCTGTCTACATCCTCGCTGTTACTTCGAGGACGCCAGGCTCCCCTCCCCTCATGTTCGCTTCCACTTGCCGCTCGCTGGTTTTGGTGAAGAACTCGGTCTTCCTCGCTCACTCTCCTCCCCTCTCCTCCAAGAACTTC
The DNA here is from genome assembly GCF_019202785.1 of Penaeus chinensis. Lineage (NCBI taxonomy): Eukaryota > Metazoa > Arthropoda > Malacostraca > Decapoda > Penaeidae > Penaeus > Penaeus chinensis. Next base: position 13,304,686 of record NC_061830.1, read on the forward strand.
TGCTGCGGTTCCACGTCTCATTAGTCTTTGTATTTCAGCGAGTTTATTGTGAATCGCATCGCTTCGAGAGCTTGGTTAGATCGGGTTTGCTCGAGTTTTAGATAGGTAGTTCGCAACGCTAGCGTTTTTTCTCCTGAAGAGAGGATTGTAGGAACTTCTTAAAGAAGGGGATTCCCAGAACTTCTTTGGGTTTCAAGAGGGAGACGCCCAGAACTTCTCTGGGCTCTCACATGTCGTGATTCCTCATTCAAAACTGCCATGACCTCGCTTCGAAGGTCATCTCGAACTGACCTGCGTGGGATGCC
>NC_061830.1:13309990-13312490 GCF_019202785.1 Penaeus chinensis
ACGGGACTGTTGTTTCCTGTCTTGTTAAAACCGCAAAGTTTAAGCAACAGCTCTTGGTACAGGTAAGACGGTGTAGTCAACACTGTCGGGAAACATATGATTCTGAATGTAAACAACCCCTGCAGCATTCTTTTAAGGTTTACGAAAGTAGCATATGAAAAGCTAATCGTATAAAGTCATAGCTATTTTTGGAAAAACTGTGTTTAGAAAAGAAAAAAATATATAAAAAAGCAGGACAATATATATTAAATGGCTGTTTATATTTCACCTCTTATGAAATTTAGTTCTAGACAAAAGCGCGGCATTAAACTCCACCTTATCACTTCTTTTCACTCGGGATCTAAAATACACAAGTCGTGACGAGAACCTGCGACGGAGTAAGGCTCCTCCCGCTGTGTCACTTTATCTTTGGATTAGGAAAACACCTTTTTACGCTACCCGTCATTCGCATCCAGTTGGGGCCAGGAACCTGTAAGGGGTGGCCAGCCCTTCGGTGGCTAAAGGGACCAAAGCAGGTACTATATAAGTACTTAGAGGTGCTTATATACTTGGATGAACTTCGATTGCCTGTGAGGTATTTTTGGCCCCGTGGAGCTTGAAAGCAGTCCGCTCAAACCTCCGAGAGCCACGTTTTCTTTCTTTCCTCTTGTTCTCTTTCCTGGGAGACTTTTTTGAATGATTCCTTCATTCACACTGATGTATATTTCTATGGGCGACATTTGATGTTTGAATGACTTTTCCAAAGGATTTAATAGTAAATGTGTTTTATCTTTTACTCGTCCTGCATTCAGCCCTCAATTGCAATATATGAATCTCAACTTTATTTGCGTCTTTTTTTTCTTACTCGTAAAAGATAGATAAATAAATAAGTCAATAAAGAATAAATCGAAAATAAAGAGTTTTGGCCATTGTTACAATCGCTGTTACAAGACAGGATTCAACATCTTATGTATTTAAGGTTATTGATCTTTTATTTCCTAAGTATTTGAGAAGTGTCCACCTATTCAAGATTTTGATAAGATGTTACGAGCAGAATTGTCATTTTCTTTTGTCTTTACCCGCTATTATCACTTGGCGCTTTTCTTCGCTAATCTCCATTCCATACTTAGTTCAACTTCATTATTTAAAAATAGATCAATACAATGGTACCTCCTTTTGTTACTTTACCTTCTAAACCAGTCGTGGCTTCATAGTGAATTTATGGAAAATACTGCATAAATATGAAATGAGAACCCCGCGCCCAACCCTAATTGGACGCCCTTCACTTACGCTGTCAGGGCCTTGGAACTTATTGTATATTAATATCCTGAGATCTTACTCATCGTGTATGGTTGAGGGTTCTTTATCGTATTCATGTGTTACCATTTGCTATGCATCTTTTAATGCGATATTTATTTATTTGGTGAGTATCAAGTTCTTCACGTCACTGTCCCCGTCTGTCACATCTGCCTTGGTTAAAAGCATGTCGTCTAAATCATCAACTCTATAATATTTTTGTCTCCGAGAAGATGCAAGTTCCTTTACTAATTCATGTGCTCAATTCGTGTTGTTATTGCCTTAGTTCCATTTCGTCTCCAATCAAGTTCTATTTAATTTTGTTCTACGCGTCCGATTGTCTTTTGATATTTCCGTTCAGCTTTTTCTTTACACTTGTTCAGATTTTTTTTTTTTTTTTTTTGCAATCCAGGACTTTTTCACAATCTTTTCACCCAAGGGTTCTTCTTTATCTATCTATCTATCTATCTATCTATATACATACATACATATATACATACATACATACACACACATACACATATATAGACACATACATATATACATGTGTGTATATGTATATATGTATGTGTACATATATATATATATATATATATATATATATATATATATGTGTGTGTATATATATATATGAACTGATCACACTGGGTCGTAATGAAAAAGTTTGAAGAACCCTATTCTAGAGAAGTATCTATGTGTGCGTGCATGTATGCGTGTGTGTGTGTTTGAGCGCGCGCGCGCGTGCGTGCGTGCGTGCGTGCGTGTGTGTGCATGTGTGTGCGTCTGTGTGTGTGTGTGTGTGTGTGCATATATATATATATATATATATATATATATATATATATATATATATACTGTGTATATAAATATACATATATATTGTATTTATGTATGTATAATATATATATACATAATTACATACATACACACACACACACGCACACACACACACACACACACACACACACATACATATATATATACATACATGTATATATGTATATACATACAAACATACATACACATATATACATACATACATACATACATATATATGTATACATATACATACATACATATATATATATATAAATTTGATTACTAGTTTCTCATGGAGCTGTAATGGTGGTAAGAAAATTCCACCAACAGAGGCCTGGTATCCAGCCAGAGCATACAGATCAAGATCAGACCTGATTCTGCTACTCTGATGCTTCTTCAACTTAGG
>NC_061830.1:13317490-13342490 GCF_019202785.1 Penaeus chinensis
TTGTCACAATACTTTGTCATAATGCCATATGACCTTTGATGTCTGGAACATTTGTTTGTTTTGACTATTGACCATTCTGGAAATTCACAACACCGCCCTTGTGAACCAAAAAACTTTCTTACCTGAGAGCCTTACCCCCAAGCCCCACCCTACCACTACATTTTAGACATGCCGCTATGACCTTAGACTGAAACTATACCAATATTACACTCACTGATACATGTAATAATCTGTGCAGGGAAAGGATAATATCAGAAATCAAGAAAATAGGTCCAGGGGGCAGAGTGCCAGTAGGAAATTACAGCAATTAGGTTGGTGTCTGGAGGCAAAGCCCCTGGCATTGGAAGTTACTGTTTCATCCTGGAAAGTTTGTGGATCCCAGGAGTGACTTGGTCTTAGAAAGGGGCAATCACTTTGTAAACAATGACCAGTACTCTCACTAATATCATTTGTCATGGAAAACAACAAGAGATTCATGCATATTACACCATGAATAATTTAAACAAGGAATGACAATTGCAAGTGTGGTTATGAACCTAAAAAATGACGATTAATAAACATGCCACATTATGAAAAGTAATTGTTACTTTGCAGAGGGACAAAAAGAATGCTTTGCCAAAACAAAATTTGATAATACTTGAATCAAGGACTGCATCAGCCTAAGACCAAAACCAGTGATTGCTGCAGCTTCTGTGCCTTCAGCACTCTGGCAACGGCCACCGAAGTTCCACCTCCTTCAAGTAGGGTGGAAGTTTTGTGGGTTTTGCTTGAGTGCTGAAGATATGGTGGCCATGGTTAGTATTAAATCACAGTAAGAGCATATTTGATAAGTGATTGTGGGCCTACCTTCAATTGCTGCATATGAATGCACTAAGATGGGAAAATTTAAGGACTCTGTCTGAAAAAGATGTAAAAAGCCACACTCAATGTATAGGAAATAATCTACTCAGGCAAAGACTAACAGGGGAAATACAACAGTTGGCTTGGGGTTAGGAAGGCTTTTGCCTCTATGTTTTTTTTGTAAATGTTTAGAAGCTCATTTATCGTGTAGCAAATTACATTGTTTTATCCAAACTCCAATTGAAATTTGACATGATCTGTCTTGAAAAGTTTACAGTTAGGTTTAACAGGATAGTAAAGCAATGTCAAGTGATTGCTATAGCCTTCCTACATAATGTTTCACCAGAGATGGTCAAATATGGTCAAAAAGTATTCAAGAAAAAATGTTTGCCTTTGCCTAAGTGCCAACAAGTGTGGATTTTCAGGTCTGGTGGTGCAAGATTTTCTTTGATACTCCTCACTATCACAGGTCTCAAGAAAGGGATGCTGTGGTCTCTGTTCCTTTTGCTCCTGTTAAGACCAGCAAATCTTTACCATGTATATTATGCTTAAATTGATTCTCTAGTTGGCAATAAATAGACCAAGGAGATTGACAAGCTCTTATCTTGCCAGAACATATATGGTGATGGTTTGTGGACCACTGACACTGCATCACTTTTTGAATAGATCTGCAGCTTTGGATTACTTGTACCTTGTTCAGACAGCTATGTATCCCAGTGATGTTGCTTTGTATCATTTATGAATTTTTACATGTTTATTCTTCTTTCTTTTCTTCTTCTCCTCCTCTCCTCTCCTCCTCCTCCTCCTCCTCCTCCTCCTCCTCCTCCTCCTCCTCCTCCTCCTCCTCCTCCTCCTCCTCCTCCTCCTCCTCCTCCTCCTCCTCCCCCTCCCCCTCCCCCTCCCCCTCCCCCTCCCCCTCCCCCTCCTCCTCCTCCTCCTCCTCCTCCTCCTCCTCCTCCTCCTCCTCCTCCTCCTCCTCCTCCTCCTCCTCCTCCTCCTCCTCCTCCTCCTCCTCCTCCTCCTCCTCTTCCTCTACACATTCCTGTTCTGGATAATTACATAAGGTAGATTTATATTTATATTGCTTAAACGTAATCTAGCTTATGGCTTGATTATGTTTAGGCTGACATTAAGTTTTGTTACGATGAGTTAGGTTGGATTACCCTAGGCTAGACAAGACAACTAGAATGGACTAGTCTAGTCTGGGCAGGTTGGGCTGAGCTAGACATGACTCAAGAATAATAAAAAATATATATTTAGTTGCTCACCAAGATATCCTCAATGTCATCAGAAGTAGGGTATCAGCTGGTATCCGTGGTACTTTAATTTTTAAAAAATATTCACATATACTGTACTAGGGTTTATATCTTAATACTATTTTTATATTCTTAGAAAGACTGCATTTTCTTGTTATTTATTATTTTGATTCCATCATAAGACTGAAGAGAAACATGATTGTAATGGAAATTTGAAGATAGATTAGGATTAATGTTATTTAATGTTAAAACTGACCATTTGTCTACATATGATAATCTCATTATTTTCCAAAGTTGTTTTGTATTGGAAACCTTAACAACTTGTATTTTCCAGTCTTAGCATCATAGCTATGGTGAGGACATTTATATAATGCAGGAATTATCTTATTTGTTAGTTTCAGTGCAATAAACTGAAAATATTGTGATTCCCACAAATTAATTCACATTTCCTATTTTGTCAGGGTACCACTAGACATGATGACGACTTGTGATGTAGTGTAGGTAAAGCAGATGTGCAATGAGATATCCTTATATTGTCCCTCATCCTTGGGTTAACTTGAGTCTCTCTCTCTCTCTCTCTCTCTCTCTCTCTCTCTCTCTCTCTCTCTCTCTCTCTCTCTCTCTCTCTCTCTCTCTCTCTCTCTCTCTCTCTCTCTCTCTTCTCTCTCTCTCTCTCTCTCTTTCTCTCTTTCTCTCTTTCTTTCTCTTTCTCTTTCTCTTTCTCTTTCTTGCAGGCATTAGTTTCTCTTTAGTCTTTCCTTCTCATACATACAACTTTTCTTTCCCTCCTGAATTGAGTGTCCTTATGACAGAACTGTATGCCATCCTCTTCACTTTACAATGCATGTCTTCCATCCCTTCCTCGTCCTTCATCATTGTTACTGACTCACACAACTAAATAACACTCATACAATCTATACTCAATCAACCTTCTTTTCCATAAGACACAAGATCAGTTGTTTTATCTGTCTCCATGACAGAAATCAGTCAACTTTTGGTGGATGCCCAGCAATATCAGGATCTCTTGCAATGGGCAAGCAGAATCCTTGGCTTGCTCCACCACCTGGTCCACCAACCCCATTTTTCACACATTCCAGCCACTGACTACTACCCCCACTTTAAAACTTTCTTCTATAACAACTGACTTTCTTTCTGGTCAGGTCTGACCACCAATACTATTAAATCTTCCATCTTTCCTTGGTCAGCCCCTATTCCACCAGAATAGATGATGAGATTTACTCTTCCCTACTTACAAATGGTATCATGTCATGCTCCAACCTTCTTCTATATTCCTCATGCAATGTTCCTTTTTCAGTCCCACATATCCTACTATCCTGCCCCCACGTTACTGCAGCCTGTACCCCTGCTTTTCCACTCTTCCCTGACCCCCCCCCCCCCCCCCAACCTGTTGGACATCCCCACTTCTTCATTTGACAACTTGTTCTCCTTCCTCAGATGCACAAATATCTGCCATTTGATCTAATCACCCTTTGTCCTTAACCCATCCCCCTTCTAAGAATCCCTATCCTACCCCATGATGATTATAATATCTACAGACTAACAATAATAACAGCATTGTTGTTGATAGCATTAGTAATAAAAAAAATTTACCCTGAAAACTCAAGGAAAGGTCTACTAATTGACTCTTTGGTGCCAATTAAGTATAGAGACATTTTACAAACCAAAAGCTATGAATACTGCATTTTCCCATCTGGACAAGGCTAACCTCCACCCCACTGAACTCATACGTCTATCAGTGACAAATGTGTTGTATCAGTGTTTGTCTTCATGTATGTGTATTTGTGTACTTATTTATGTATCTGAGTATCTCAGCATATATAGAGGAAGAGACAGGCAGACAAAGACAGGAGGAGAGAATAAAAAAATTATGTTTATTCCAATATAAAGGAATTTATTATTTCTGTTTCTTGAGTAATGCTTGCCTTTCTTTATCCAGGGACATCAGTGTATACAATGTCAAGAGAAGAACTTGGGGAAGACCTGGAGACGATAAAGCGCCAGCAAGCAGAAACTCGTCTCAGACTTAGCTTAGCAAATAGACACATAACTACATTATATTCGCAGGTTAGTTAAAGAAGTTTATTTCTATGTTTGTTTTTACTTTTATTTGACATATTTTTTAGAAATTATAGGGTTTTGTTAGTATCTGATATAATCATGCAAGATGGCCTTGTTAGTAAGATGACAAATGTCTTAATTAACTCCTTATTTTCATAGGTGCAAGATTTGGAGGTACAATTCAAAACCGCTATTAAGCATAAAAAACACTCTGCAAGGTATAATCTACGGCAGAAGCTAGCCGTGATTATGGGCCTGAAGATTGTATATCTTAATTATTGTGCTGCCAAATCACAGGAACTAGAAAGGATTAACCAGACTCTTGACCGCTTCACTGGCCGTCAGGAGGAGGCTATGGACACAGACACAAATGAGGAACCTAGTCTTTCCATGCTCGAGATGTAAAGTGCTAACAACTTGAAGATTTATTTTAGTGTATTCTCGTCTATTTCTGATGTTTTCAGATGTGATTAGGAAAAAGTGTTATCATTATTTGAATGAATATTTTGTTGTAAAGTCAGGGTTTCTTCACCAAGGAATTACATCTGTTTTGTTGTAGCATATTACAATATATATATATATTTATTTATTCTTTGGTGCGTATTCTTTTTTTCTTTCTTTTTCTTTTTTTTTTTCTTATGTAGAGAAATAAGGTGCAAAAATGGTTGAGTCAGATAGTGAGTATGAGGAAGAAGAGACCCTGGTCTTGGTAGAACTTCATGGAGTCATTGATTCTGAGATATTTGCACAAGATTCCTTTGACAAATTCAAGATTCTCGCAATCGAGTCGGAAAGTCCCATCCTGCAAGTTGAGAACTTTGTCTTCACTGGGGAGTACGACCACACAATGGGGACAGCTGTCTTCTTTGAGGAGGAGGAAAAGAAAGTGAAAAAGTGTGATCCAGTGTTCTGCAAGAAACCCACCCGAATGCTCAAGTATGTATGCAAAACCAACAAGAAACTCAACATGAAACGGGTCTTTGTCTCTGAGAAATCAGAGGGGAATGCGGTAAAGTTGAAAATGGAGCAAACGGAGGAGGGAGAGAGTGAGGGAGCAATGGATTTCTCAGCAGAAGAGGCATCGGGAGGGCTGGAGCCTGAGAACGGGCAGCTAGATGGAGACAGCGAATACTCAGGTGGACTTATATCAAAGGAATAATGTATATTCTCTATTAACATGTATGTATTTCAAACCTTGGTAATGAAGGGAAATATTATAAAGGAATATTTCTCTGTGATTGTAATTTGTTTCATGTCATGTACCAGAGTTTGAGATGTGCTTTATTTATTGTATCTTATCTTTAGTTTTGATTTAGTAACTAGTAATAATGTTTTATTACTAAGAGAAATGTACTCATACTGCAGAAATTCCTATTGTGTCTTTGCTCTAATGTTGACACACAGAGTACACTCGGTTTACTTTAAATACTCCTTACTTCCATCATGTTCATCTTGTCTTTCTGTCAGTTTACTTTCACCCAGAATTACATAATTTCCAATGTAAGATGTCAAGCTGAATTAATGACTATTCATTAAATGTAGTTATACATTATGTTGTCTGTAAGATCTAAAGTCATAAAAATTAGCACCTACCACCATTTATTTTAACCTTTCAGAAAATAATGGATCCTGGAATCATGAACTGTTATTACAGATACACAGTTGTCTCAAAGACATGATGTTCAATTCACTGACTTTCCTATATTTCTTATATGACATGACAACTGTAAGCTCAGAGCAGAAAGGTCCTTCTAGTGCAGGGTTCTCCAAGGTGGCTGATATCAACCCCTAGGGATAGATGTGACTGTCCAAGGGGTTGATAATTGCCTAGGGGTCAAAAGGGGTCAATAAACACAGGGGCTGTTTGTAGTTTTGGGGTCATTAGCTGACTTGTTTAAGAAATGAAAATTCATGAAACAGAACTTACTGATACAAATTTCTGATTTATATATAAACAGTTTTTATTGTCTATTTACTTATGATTTTGTTTGGTGAAACATAGTAATGATATAGTTGCAGTAATTTAACATTATTTTGAAGCACAAGACTGGACCATTATGATAATTCTTGTCTTTGCACAAGCATTAAGTTTTTTTATTTCTTTTTTCATGTTTTACTTTTTAATTATTACCATTGTAGTTATGTAACATCTTAAAATATTCTTTTTTTTTTAGCCATTTTCAAGGATTTCTGAATAGAACTGGTCAAAAAATGCCTACAAACTATAAAAGGGAAGGATGGGTTTTCATCTGGGTTATTTTGTGTCCTCTGAAATACTGTCATTGTAACTTTAGAAAACGTCAGTTATTCACTTAAAATAAATTTTCATTAAGTGATGTTGAATAAAAATCTGTTATTAAAACTTCTTAAGCAGTATTACATGAAATATCTCAAAATGTTAGTAAAGTAGATATTTTGTAGCGGGCATGAAGATGGTTTCTCAATATATAACAACAGGTCAATAATGCCTTCAATTTTTAACCCATTGCTGCTGGGGAAAATTAATAAAAAATGGGGAAAATTCAGTGCTCATTTTTTATATTTTTGTGAAATGTCCCTGTACATCGATGGCTCTGCTAGTGCTTAGCCACAAAGGAGTCAAGTAGTAGATCTTGTGACCTTACCTAATTTCACCTTTCCTTGAATTGGCGGGAAAAAATGTATTTTTTACTAGTGCTACGAATATCGATGGTGTTATTTTTATTATTTTTATTTTTATATTTATTATTTTTATTATTTTTATTTTTATATTTATTATTTTTATTATTTTTATTTTTATATTTATTATTTTTATTATTTTTATTCTTATATTTATTATTTTTATTATTTTTATTTTTATATTTATTATTTTTATATTTATCATTTATATTTATCAATGAAAAGGGTGAACTAGTGAGACAGGCAGTAGTCATAACTGGCTCATTGGTGACTTAGTACAAGTGTAAATTAAACCAGTAAACTCAAAGTGGGCATGGCATGGACGTACGTGTCATGCTTGTCGGCAATGGGTTAAATTAGGATTTTGATATTATTAATTTTACTTTTTAATTAGTTCATCCAACAGCCTGGTTAACACACTTTCCCTTTTTCTGAAGACATTTTAGCGACTTGCTAGTTCAGTGATAGTGCACAGAACTTCCACTTCCACTTACATCCAAGCAAAAAAGACCACTGTTGCCTGGGATGGGTCACTGGCTTTAATCTCTCTACAGCCAGGAATGACCCCGATCCCATGTGGTCATATAGTGCTTGTATTGCTGCTTTGTTGTCACTCATTAATGGTCTTTTACCATTATTAGCTTTAATTACTTAGTAAACTTATTCATACATATAGTTGTGATATTCTCAAAGTCAAACCTATGACCAAATGGAAGGACTGTAAAAAGTAAATGCTGAACTGTCATTATCAAAACAATGAAACCATGCCACTGGGAATAGTATTTACATACATGCCATATACCCTGTGAGTTTAGTTTGTCAATTGCCAGCACACACAGATCCCTCCGCAAGTGCTTAATCACCAAGAAGTCAATTACAAATCATATTTTACACACCTGTTTACCCTTTTTCTTAACTTTAGGAAGCATTCTTTATTTAATATTGCAATTTGTATTGTTCCCTCCTAATCCCTTGCTTGTTGCTGTTGTGGAGGGGGGGGCTTAGGAGATGGAGACTGGGGCCCAATGTAGGGGATCAGCCCTCACCTCAACAAATTTTGCATGGTCTTTCCTTTTCCTCTTCTTCATCATCCCCTTCTGTCCATTTTCTAAGGTGTGAGAGCTGTGCTGAAAAGATGAAAGGCTGGCTTTGTGTCATGAATGGCCTCCAGGAGCCATGGGCACAATATTCCCTTGGTTAACTGCCAAGCCCTTATCCCTCATGGGGACCCTGAGGGGTAGACTGTTTCCTCTCCCTATTTATTTCTGGCTCACCATGGCCAATAATGAGGACTTTTAACGATTATTGCCAAGATTAGCTTCCATAGACATGACCTCCCCATGAAGTTTATTGGTTGAGTGTCTTACCGTCTGACCTTATCAACCTCTTCCCCGTCAGTATCAGAAATGTTGGCGTTTTGGCCACCCAGCCAAACACTCGCTCCACAGCCCACTGCCCTCTATGTACCCAACCTGGTCATGATCATTGCTCTGCCAAATGTGGTGGCTCCCATAGTATATTTTACAGGAGATGCCCTGCCTACAAGCTCAAATCTGAGGTAGCAGGCCAGACAAGAAGCATGCCAATGAGGATTTTCTCTTTCTACCTATTCCACTTCGCTCTGCTCCCGTCCCATCTTCTCAAGAAATCTCACCATTTACCCCAAATCAACCTATCATTACTGATGACAGTCAAATTCCTTTTCCAGTCTAAATCCAGATACTCCAATCTCTACCACTTCCCAGTGTCTACCCCTCCCCCTCCTCCTCACTCTACCTGTCGCACCAGACAATCTGAACGTTCCATTCCATCTTCTAAAAGAAAGAAATGCACTTTCCCAAAACTTATGGAAAGGAGAAATTGATTCCTTGGTGGCTTTGTGATTGTGGAGCCATTTGTATGTAAATACATTACACAAAACAATACTAAAGTGAACATTACATGTTCTTAGCAGCATTGGGTTAAAGAATAAAAAAAAACAAATACTAAGCTTGAATATGTCTCTATACTCTTTCTCACTGAAAATTTGTTATATAAATACAGGTGATTCAAGGGTTTGCAACAATTTTCAGATATTTAACCAACACTTTTATACTTGGAGAACAAGACATTTTGGAATACTAGTGAATTTTCTCACTGCTGAAGAGAACATCTAGATTTAGTACTAACTCTCATCTGCATTTTATTATATAGCCCTCCATTATACCATGTCAGCAGATGTTGCTAATTATAAATACAGAATTCTAGATAGGATAGTAATTAAAAAATAGGTATGGGTAGGTTTTTTATTGGAAAATTACATTTACATTTGTACATATGAAGTAATAAAAATGTTTGTAAAAGTATGCAAAGGAGTGGAAAATATATATATATTCTGAGTACTGTACAAAATATATTTTTTAATTTAGGTATACATAGATAAAAGTAATAGTTCTTGTGATTATGCTGAATTCCTTTGATGACCTATACAAACACATTACGATTGACAAAATTGAATGAAAAAGAAAATCACAAACACTGGTAAATAGTAAAGTATTTATCACAATGCATATACTTAAAGAATTTCTATCTCTTCTTGGTCTTAAATCTCTCAAACTCAATGACCTGCTTGACATGAGACTTGGCAATTTTCTCCATATTACGACTTGTTGAGCCCTGGCCGATGACATCAAGGGCAAAGGGTCGGCAGACGGTGAACAGCTTCTTAAAGCACACCTTAAACAGGGGGTCCTTCATTTTTATTCCCTCTTTGTCCAGAGCCTCCACCACCGCCATCCGTAGTTTCTGGTGAGTGGAAGAGATGGGTTACCATGTTGTGGGTTGAGCTTACTGTGGCTTTTAATTTTGTCAACTTTATTACTACAGTAATTATTTCTTATTACTATTTCTGTTTATTTATGTTTTCTGAAGGAATAAGAGAAGGAAATGGGAAAGGAAGCAGATCTGGCAAAGGAAAAAAACAACAGGAAGACAAAACAGAAAAGAAGGGACATCATTTATCACAAATGCATGAAAAGATGTTTACCTGTTTATGCAAATCACTGAGATCAGCTGGTTTAGGATACCTCTTGCTCTGTGGATTGGCACTCCTGAGAGGTCCTCGAGCAGTTGAAGGTTGCAGTAGGTCTGAGGGCTTCATAAGATTACCCAGACCTGCAGATTTTCTACTTCCGTCGCCTTCTTTGTAAGTGGACTTGCGAGGAGACCTATAAAGGAACATGTTCTTTCAGAGATAAATTCATTACTTTGTTTTGTTGGAGTTTATGCCACAAGTCTCTATCAAGTATAAATACATAATTAAATATGTTATATTACTTATTCTTACTATAACCTGACCTCAACAAACCTACCTCTTTGACATATTTTCTGACTGCTTTGGGTGCTTGCGAGGAGACCGTCTCAGCCCTTGTCCTGGGTGCCGTGAGCTGTGGTCACTCTTTAGACTTACATTGTCTGCATCAATTAGTCTTGCACTGTATCTCTTTCCAGTTCTACCTTGATCCTCCTTGGATGATTTTGTGGTTTTCTGGTCTTTATCTTTACTAATGAAAGGAAGGGAAAAGAAATATTCAAAATATAATACATACATACATACATACATACATACATACATACATACATACATACATACATACATACATACATACATACATACATACATACATACATACATACATACATACATACATACATACATACATACATACATACATACATACATACATACATACATACATACATACATACATACATACATACATACATACATACATACATACATACATACATACATACATACATACATACATACATACATACATACATACATACATACATACATACATACATACATACATACATACATACATACATACATACATACATACATACATACATACATACATACATACATACATACATACATACATACATACATACATACATACATACATACATACATACATACATACATACATACATACATACATACATACATACATACATACATACATACATACATACATACATACATACATACATACATACATACATACATACATACATACATACATACATACATACATACATACATACATACATACATACATACATACATACATACATACATACATACATACATACATACATACATACATACATACATACATACATACATACATACATACATACATACATACATACATACATACATACATACATACATACATACATACATACATACATACATACATACATACATACATACATACATACATACATACATACATACATACATACATACATACATACATACATACATACATACATACATACATACATACATACATACATACATACATACATACATACATACATACATACATACATACATACATACATACATACATACATACATACATACATACATACATACATACATACATACATACATACATACATACATACATACATACATACATACATACATACATACATACATACATACATACATACATACATACATACATACATACATACATACATACATACATACATACATACATACATACATACATACATACATACATACATACATACATACATACATACATACATACATACATACATACATACATACATACATACATACATACATACATACATACATACATACATACATACATACATACATACATACATACATACATACATACATACATACATACATACATACATACATACATACATACATACATACATACATACATACATACATACATACATACATACATACATACATACATACATACATACATACATACATACATACATACATACATACATACATACATACATACATACATACATACATACATACATACATACATACATACATACATACATACATACATACATACATACATACATACATACATACATACATACATACATACATACATACATACATACATACATACATACATACATACATACATACATACATACATACATACATACATACATACATACATACATACATACATACATACATACATACATACATACATACATACATACATACATACATACATACATACATACATACATACATACATACATACATACATACATACATACATACATACATACATACATACATACATACATACATACATACATACATACATACATACATACATACATACATACATACATACATACATACATACATACATACATACATACATACATACATACATACATACATACATACATACATACATACATACATACATACATACATACATACATACATACATACATACATACATACATACATACATACATACATACATACATACATACATACATACATACATACATACATACATACATACATACATACATACATACATACATACATACATACATACATACATACATACATACATACATACATACATACATACATACATACATACATACATACATACATACATACATACATACATACATACATACATACATACATACATACATACATACATACATACATACATACATACATACATACATACATACATACATACATACATACATACATACATACATACATACATACATACATACATACATACATACATACATACATACATACATACATACATACATACATACATACATACATACATACATACATACATACATACATACATACATACATACATACATACATACATACATACATACATACATACATACATACATACATACATACATACATACATACATACATACATACATACATACATACATACATACATACATACATACATACATACATACATACATACATACATACATACATACATACATACATACATACATACATACATACATACATACATACATACATACATACATACATACATACATACATACATACATACATACATACATACATACATACATACATACATACATACATACATACATACATACATACATACATACATACATACATACATACATACATACATACATACATACATACATACATACATACATACATACATACATATCAAAATAAAATAGGAAAGGCAGAGAGAGCAGTAATGGTAAGAGGTTGAAGTATGGCTGATATATTTACCTGGCAAGCTTGTGGGATGAGACAGTGACATAGGCAACTTCTTTGTCTTGGAAGACTGTACAAGTAGATGCAGTCTCTTGTCTGATATATCGAGCCCTAACCTGGTTGCAATGCTCGGCGAACTTTTCATGTCGCTCGTCTACATTGTAACTGTGAATTTTAAGAAGCAAATGAAGGCAGATGCAAATAATGATGAATGTGAAACAAAAAAAAAAAAAAAAAAAAAAAAAAAAAAAAAAAAAAAAAAAAAGCATAAATAAGAAGTGGGAGAAAAAAAAATGAAATTTGTCTTGGGTTAGTTAAAGGAGAAAGAAGGTTGCTGATGGATATACTAAGAAATGTAAACAATTGTATTATGGAAATCCTATATGAAACTGCTATAAATTATAGTCTTTAGAAAATAGTAGCCAAACATAAAGAAGGTTTACAAAATCTATGCAACAAGTGAAAACTGCATTATACTCAGTTCACTTATTCCATTTTTTCCCTCCAACTCTCACATTCTGAAATGTTGCATGTTCATTTATCTTTTTCTGGATTATTTACTTAATAAAGACATTAATAACCCAATGCAGGTCCCACTGAAACTTACTAAATGCCATGGTGACGTGCGTAGAGAGCCTCTGGCCAGAGCAAACCCTTCACTTCATGTAGGGACAACTTGCTTTTAAAAGGGTATGGGCCACATGATACTGAAAACAATAAAAAAAAAAAAAAACATTAATCAAATTGATTTTGTTTATATATATATATAAATATATATATATATATATATATATATATATATATATATATATATATATACACATCTATCTCTCTATCTATCTATCTATCTATATATATATATTCATTAACAATGTATTTTTGTCTGTTTCTGCTTAAATAGACAAAATGGCTAGAATAAAAGATCTCCTATAGTTGAATGTGGATAAAATTTAGTATATTATATATACATACAAATTTTCCTGTCAATGGCTGGAAAAAAAATGTGGGAACTTGCTCTAGTTTATAAAACTATGAATATATGAAACTACACATACGGTTTCCATTTTTCTTATTGTGTACTGGGATGGGTGAGAGCTTTCAACTTTAAATTTCCACTTTTGTACTTGTGAATTTATACTTATTTACTTAAAAAAATAGAGAGGCTTGACTATTTTCTATTTCTGAGTCAAAACAGTAAAGTCAGCCCAAATACAATAAATAAATCATGAACAAATATAACCTGCCATTTTTCCAAGACAACTAAAAACCTGGGCCTACCATGTTTGGTCATTCTTTGCCGAACTCTCTCTGAAGGCTGCCCACTTTTGGTGAAGAGCTTTGTCAGCTGTGCAGCTTCAAGCGTAAGTATGGCATCTGGTGGAGGTGGTGGGGCCAGCCCTCCTAACAAATCACCTGAAAACAGAAACACAATTAAAAATAACAAAGAAAGGGTGTTACTTCCTGCAGCTTAACCAAACCAATACATACATACATACATACATACATACATACAGGCAGGCAGACAGGCAGACAGGCAGACAGACAGACACACACACACACAAATACCTACCAGCTTGATGCTTGGCTTGCAGACTTCTCTCTGCCTCTATTTCTGCTTCAGCTAAAGCTACGTACTCTGGCCACTGTGTGGTGCTGATGCTGGTCTCTGTAAGAATAGAGAGGGTAGCTTGAAGTTTGAAAAAAGCGACAAATAACAAAACATTACTTATTGTTACGGATATTGTAGTGTTGTAGACTACCTAGAGAGATGATATGGAGTCATGATATGGAGTCTGCACAAGGAAAACATTCTATCACTATCTGGATACAGTATATCAAATGACAAATATAGATCTTGAAAAATGGCAAAAAAAGCAAAAACTGCTTATACATTATTAGAGATAATAACATTCCAAAGGGCAGGCATGGAGTGCTGACATTGCACACAAGTGTTCATGTGGTCCAGGGATACAATCCAAACACCTAGTAGAGTCACCTCTTAAGAAAGCCTAATGGCCAGATTGTGGGCTGTATGTAGGTCACAAGGCATCCAGGTCTGTTCAGTGTCACAGACAAAAATATAGAAAAATGAGTAATTTAGCTCAACAACAAAACTACAAAAGGATTTCTTTTTAACATACCTGGCAAGACAGGTAATGTATTCTCTGGCAGTTCAGCACGATGTGCTGGCATCAGCAATAAACATCTTAGTAACTCTTCACTGGCTGCTGCTTCCAACTCTCTCCTTGTTTCTTCATCCAATTCATTTACAGGTCGACCAGCTCGAGCTAAGCGGCCACTAATCTGAAAATAAACAAATAAAGATAGGAAAAATAAATAACAAAAACAATTATAAGAGAATAAAAGAAGAAGAAGAAAAACGAACAAATTTCTAAATGCTGGGTGTCACCTGCAGATTATTCTTGTTCATTCTGCATGGTGTCATGAACTAATAGCTTTACTCAACAAGCTGGGCTTCTCAACCAAGATACATACCTATGCCAACTGAACACCACAAAATGCAATTACAAACATTATAATTATCATCATACTGTTATTAATATAAGATAAAAGAGAAAATGCTGTGCTCATTTTCTATACTTTTTGTGAAATGTCTCTACACATAGATGGCTCTGCCTTACCTAATTTCACCTTTCCTTGAATTGGCAGGAAAATGTATTTTTTACTAGTCCTATGAATATCTATGGTGTTATTTTTATCATAAACATTATAATTACTATAATGTTATAAACAATAGTAATAGCAAAATAAGATAACGTAAAATATTTTCAGAAATTAAAGAAAAGGGTAAATGGACAAGACAGGCAGCACTCGTAATTGGCTCATTGGTGATTTAGCACAAGTGTAACCATCTATGTGTAAAAACAATTAAACAAGTAAACTCACAGTGGGCATGGCACGGATACATGACAAGCCTGTCACAAATGGGTTAATCACCAAATAGCCAATTATGAGAACTACTTATCTCACCTGTTTACCCTTTTCCTTCACTTTAAGAAAGGGTCTTTTGTATCATTTCATTGTCTAAAATATTTTAATGACAATTTAATAATCATAACATCAATAACAACAATAACAGTATCGATAGCAATGGTATTAATAAGAAAAACAGATTTTCCCACCAATTCAAGGAATGGGAAAATCAGGATCGGTAACTAGGGCCTACTGATAGACTCCTTGCTGGCTGAACACATGTGGAGTCATCTGTATGTAACAAAATTCACCAAAAACTACAGGAGACAGAGCATAAATCCAGGGTGAATGGGTTAATAAACTAAACCCGCAATGGGCATGGCATGTGCATATACCATCCCCAACAGCAATGAGTTAATAAACTACATATGTTATGCACCTATATTTCTCTTTCCCTCCTCGTGTCATTTATGCATCAGTTATTATTCTGACTTTTTGGTTTTTCATTTAAATAACAAAAAAATTAAATTCCTTCTTCATTCATTTGTTCTCCCCTATTCATTCACAATGCATTTCTGTAACATGCACAATTATATGTCATGTAATTCAGATGTAATTCAGGTGATGTACCCCTTGGATAAGTCATGATGCTTCATTTTATTTAGCAATGTGACCCAGTGATGGGTCAGAATTAGAAAATCTGCTTATATAACTCTCTTTACTTGAAAAAAACTTAACAGGAATTAAATATAAAGAAAATTATATTTTTTAAAGATATTATAAAAAGTATACATATGTAAATAACTTCTCTTTTAAAAGAAGATTTAAAAACAACACAACAATTTCAATGAGTTGCTAACATTCTGAGAGCACAACCTGCAGTCCACTCATACCTAATCCTCACCTCTCAGACCTGGTTACCATTAGCACTTTTATTATTTTGTGAATCCCTGCAAGTAAGTTTTTCTTTTTTTCCTTTTTTTTTTAAACTGACCCTTGCATATAGTTTGAATTTGATGAATTTTCATCTACCTCCTCTTCTTGGGTTGACAGTTCAAGTCTCATTGCCAATTCAAGGAGAGAGAGAAAGAGGAGAGAAAAGAAGAAAGGGAGGGAGAATGGGTGAGGGGAGAGGGGGAGGGAGGGAGGGAGACAGCAAAAAATGAAAAAAGACAAGTAAACCATAACATAACACAAAAAAATTAAGTGTAATACTGCTGGAGGTGTACATGGCTTATTGTGATGTTTCATTACAATTATTATTTTCTCTCTCTGTGTCTGTCTGTCTGTCTCTCTCTCTCTTACAAGTGAATAGTTTGTCATGAAAAGTATCAGTTTTATTTCCTAACAATGTCTATCCTGCTATACATGAATGCATTCCTGTGTTACCAGATAAAATCCAAATATGAGACTTTTAGGTTGGTTGCTCAAATAATTAGCCAACAATTCTACAACTCCATTATTATTCCTAACCACTCACAATTTAAAAAGTCCAACCCTTTTCAAAGTTTGTCTTTGACAGTTCTAACAGGTAAATGATATGATAAATAAATTAGAGCCTGTTCAAGAGTCGATAACTCTTCACAACAGGCAAAGAGTTCCATACCTTACAGGACATATATCAAGGAAAGCAAAGTATTTAGCATATCTCAAGAGTTGTCATAAATCCTATAGCTATTGCACCAGACAGGCAGTCATATTTATAGAAAAGCAAATTACCTGAAACATTTGTGTTGCCAAAGAGCTTGTAAAGAAAATAGAAAAAAAAGTAAATAAGAAAGAAAGAAAGAAAGAAAGAGATGTATATAATATGCCTCTCCTTATATGCTCGCTTGAGGAGGGGTTAGCAATTACTAAAATACTTTCAGTTTAGAGAGGAAGTTTTATCCCTGATCCTGATTTCTTGTCTTGAAGGGTGAGAAAACCCAATTTCAGTATACTACAATTTAGTAAGCAGAAATTCAAATGCTGAATCTAATCTTGGAAGCAAATATTTTACAAAATGAACTCATGGACTCTAAGGAATACAAAGCAAAATACAATTAAACTGTACAAAAAGTAGAAAAGAATATATATTGTATTTTATATAACATAAAAGTACAGTAAATAATGCTCTATACAGTCTAACAACATTTGTAACCAAAGAAAAAAAAATTGATTCAGCACCTTTTGTGGAAGATTGAGAGAGAGATGTGAAAACGCAGCCAAATGGAGAGTGGAGAGTGCAGGTGTCTCTTTCAGGAGCTCCATGACTTGCTTTTCTTCTTGAGGGGGATTCTGTTTTCTCTGAAAATCATAAAAGCAAAATAAGTGTGATAAGCATAATCTTTAAAACTAATGATACCTTTGTGATACCTTTGAGAGTCTGTGTGATTTAATGCACACTTTTTATTGTCCTTTCTCTGTCTCTCTCTAAGCTTACAAGGACTAATTCTTTCTTTTCCTGTGACTGAAGATACTTTCCTTGTGCTTGATTTTGTACATTAAAGTAAAACATGTCATAAACTCATATTTACATAAATAGAGGCCAAAACATTTTTTCCTATAAGTAGTCAAGATAAAGATAACACCTATGCAAAGAAAAGAACCCAATTAGCTAAACAAAGCATGACAGGAAAATACAACTAAGCAGACCTTGTTAAAGCTGCATCTACAATACAATAAAACAATTCAGAGACTCTTGCATATACATATCACACACAAACTGGAATCAAGTCATGAACTCGAAATGTAGGATTAGTCAGTGACAAAAAGATTCCGGCTTACTTTCAATCTGTTGGTGAATGTATATGCTATGTTCCCAAACACATTTTTCTGTAGTGCAGATGTGCCTTTGGCAAGGGTACTTCGTCCTATCTTCCTGTCATGATTTATTGGTTCTTCCTTTTGTATACATGTTACTTTTAGATTTCTGACTACTTACAGGAACACAGATATTCTGGCCTGTTACTTTCCACCCACATTCTTGATAGCCACCAGTCTACGGTGTTTTTAGTACTAAAGGACTAAAAATTCAAGGCTAAAATAGCTAGCACTGAATCAAAGCTGGAAAGTCTATCAACAGGTAAAGATGTTTAAAAAAAATGAAAGATGAAAAAAGTGAACAACTTACTTGCATTGGAAGATTCGCTTTACTGAAGAACTTTATAACATCTTCCCCACAAGCACTTGGATCCTGTAGGCTTACTAGAAGAGCCTGTGAGGATAGACAACCGGTAGGTTATTAGTGAGAATACTATTCCTACATTTACAAAAGAGAGGGATCACTCATTCCTTTTTATTTTTAATCTTACAAAAGTAAACTCAATTTTTTAAATGTTCAGAGATGTTGGTGCTACCAGATCCTCTCCAGTCATAAAAGCAATAAAAAATACAGGAAGCCCAAACATGAACATTTTGGCCACCTAGAAAGCTTCCCCCACATACGGAAACAGTGAAATATGCTTTACCAACCTTTCCTTTCTGTGCTCCCTCACTCAGGATGATCATGTTAAGAATGAGATGGTAACCTTTGAAGTGCAAGCTTGGTGTTAACTCAAACTGTCCTTCCACATTACATCTTTTCCATTCTTCTGTGGTGAGTGACTTGACTCCTTCCAGAACTGGGGGCAGGGGTGAGTACCTCAGGCGAACCAGTGTTGCAATCTGGGCGAGTTGAAATATTATATGCTTTTTGCTGCACTTTGCCCTAACATTCCAGCAACTGACAATAACATTAGTCAGAAAATGTAGATAATATATCAAATGAAATGGGGGGGGCTTTTGCTAGTGGTTCTAGGAGTCAGATTTAGAAGTAGATACATCTAAGTATTGCACTTACACCCGCCTGACCAGTCAGTACATCTAACATTGCCACAACTTCCTCTTGTTCTTCAGGATCTGTGTGCAGTGCTGGCACCATGTCATATATGCCTCCATGACGCAGGTATACCCAAGGCAGGGTACCAATGTCGAAGTCTGCTACTACTTCTGCTGTTGGCAGGATGTACAAAGGTCCCTGGAAAACAAATTACAATCATCTTTGAAGGCTAAAATCAGTTATGTAATATGAGGATGTACACCATAATGAAAATAACTAAAGCTTTATCTATGAAATGTTGAAGCAGTTTTGTTTGGATGAGATATTTCAGAGGAAAATCACCTATATTCTAACTGCCATGCTCCCATACCTGGGCTTTAGATGCTCTGTCTTTTTAAATATCATACAGCCAAGTTGCTTTGCCTAAAAGTTTACACAATATACAGAAATGGTTTCTAAATGGTTGGGGAAAATTATGAGCACTTGTTTGAGCGCTTTGGTAATTTAGCCTAATGAGCCACCAAGTGCACAGTATACAATAAATTACATTAAACCTTCTAATATGCACAAGGTAGAGGGGAAAATTTAAAGCATTTTAGGAAAATAATCATAAATATTAAATTTAAAAATCTAACACATTTCTGCATTTTATTGGACTCTGGCATAGTAATCTAGTTCTTAAAATGATTAGCCATTTATGGACATGACCCATTCAACCAGCCTTTAAATATTTTTAGAAACTCAAATAAAGTAATTTTTATCACCAATTTAAGGACACATTCATAGAAGATGCCAAACCTGTTTTGGATCGGCTCCCAATGAAGGCTGGCCACTAATGCACTGCACAACACACTCAGGGAGAACCATGGAACTCCCTGTTCCTTCTTCAGTGACTGCCAGTTGACCTCTCCACATGGTGCTTACAATAGTCTCTATTATCTTGGGAGAAGAAACAAAGCCATAGTAAACAGATGTACCCTTGACTATTTTACCACATATATCATCATATTGGGGAATCAATCTGTGTTGGAAAAAAAAGCTGCCCTTTACTTAAAACTATCTACTCGTTTCAAATCATGGAATCATGCAGTTTATGAAACTCACCTGGGAACAGCCTGAAGTGACGTGAAGTGGTAAATAGTCTGGCCATTCTGACACTAACATTTGATTTGCACAAGAGATGTACAAGCCACCAAAGTGCCACTGCTCAAGCCTTCTTAAACTGCCATAAAACTCTGGAACTTCACTGCAGGACAATAAAAGAAGTCTTAGATGATAGTTGGACAATTAAAAAAATATATATGAAAGTAATAAACATATAATATAAGTATCAACTATCTATATCATCAGATTTTTATGCAGATGTCTTCCTGTTTTGTTTTCTTATCATTCTAAATGAATACTACTGCATTCCATTACATACCTGGGATTTGGGACATATTTGTCCACACACCAGAAGACATAGAGCAGATAACTTCCTGTGTCTTCTAAACTATCAGCAAACTTGTGTACTGCCTCAGCAAGAAGAAAAAAGTCATTATACCTGAAGAAGAAAAATAAAGTTTGTATTATGACACTGTCTGGTTCTTTGTCTATTCTACAAATTGTGTAAAACGTACATATAACAAATGTTCATACCTGAATATATGTTCCTGATCATGTGCTTCACTGGGTTCCCTCTCTTCTTTCTGCACACTGGCATAGTATTCATCAAGTGCATCTGTCTTGGACCACTCATGCCAAAGGGTAACAGTGTGACCATCATGTGCATTTGCATCTCCATCATGGACTCCCTGAACTGCAGATGTTGCTAGGCGGACAAGGTGACAACTTGAAGTGCTTTTACATCCTCTTTCCTTATGCACTCAATGGCTGCTTCTAGTTCCTTGGTGATGTACTGGTTCTCCCTCTCTAATACGGATAATTGATAAAATAATCTTTAAGCACAGCAGTACTGAGACAAGTTTGCAAGTGAAAGGCAGATATGGATATGTATAAGTAAGAACATACAAAAATCATAACTTAATAAGAACTTGGATTGGAGT
The DNA here is from genome assembly GCF_019202785.1 of Penaeus chinensis. Classification (NCBI taxonomy): domain Eukaryota; kingdom Metazoa; phylum Arthropoda; class Malacostraca; order Decapoda; family Penaeidae; genus Penaeus; species Penaeus chinensis. The sequence goes on from NC_061830.1 coordinate 13,339,238, forward strand.
TTCTTAAATGTGAATGATGTTAGGAAGCTGGACCTCATTCTCCTCCAAACTCTATTGTTGAGTATAAAACAAGTAACAGTAAGTAACTAATTTGGAAACAAACATACTAGATCTGAATCATGGATTGTAAGGAACCTAGTACTTCATGTGCTAAGTCACTTAAAACTATAAAAACTGACTCTGTTCTAGTCATTTACCATGGTCTGCCATTTAAAGTTCAATGCGATAATGGCACTGTGAAAAGTGATTGCCACAGCCTCTATGCTTTGAACGGTACTATGGCAAAGACCAAGAAACCATATATTGTAGTATGATAGAGCTTGGAATGACTCCTTTTTGAGATTATATGGCCAGAGAGGTCTACAAGCTGTATCATGCTAGACTACTGGAGGCTGGAGCTTTGTTATCCTTTGCCAGAGTGTTCACAGGTGTAAGTCTAATGATAGCAGCATAATGTTTATTATTGGATCATATCATGCAGTAAAATTTGAATGATAATTGGGTTAATCTTTGTGGTATGGATGCACTAGGATAAGGTAAACTGAAGATGGCATTCTTGTAGAGAACAAAAAATTGCAACTATCCCTGTGCATACTGAGGTGAAGACAATGTTTGCAGGGAGTGTTGGGAAGCAGATCCCCTATCACTTCCCCTCCCTCATAAATTAGTTTGGTTAAAGTTACTGAGGGTGACACGCAAAAATGGACACAGCCATCTTACAGAGTATAAGATATAGAGTCATAAACAATGCAGGCACAGCTGCTGCAGCCACATTTACTGCAAAATGACAAAAATATCTTCTGCATATCATTGCTCAGAGACTAAGTCCACAACGCCCTCACACAGCCAGAGTTCTTAATGTCGCATGGTACAATCTATGGAATAAACAGAATGTAGGGAAGGTTAGGTTTGGACTTTTGGGTTCGCATGATACCCCAATGTTTAGGAATGTGTGAATATATAGAAAATTAAATAAAAAATCTGGTTTTGGGACTTTGTCTCTGGAGGGTACTTCATTCTGGTTAATAAATACTATTACCTTGAAATTGCACACCTTAGAATATAAATATGACGAGGGTCTGCTTTTCCTAAGCGCCTAACACACTGAAACCTTCATATAACCTCTCTGTTTAGGAAATAACTGCACCCCTCTGAGACTCTATTCCGTAAATTTAATTACACATTCTCATTTGTAAATCAACAGTGGAATGATGTGCAAAAATAAAAAAAATTGGAGTAAATAATTAAAATATAATAAACAGAAAATTGTATGAAGAAAATAAGCAGTATTCAAATATTATGTTATTTTCCGTCAGTAACCTTATAGTTATACATTGCATCTGTTTTCATTCTTGATTACAATTCATGCTCCTGACTTAACTGTTCCAAATGGCAAACACACGCCACCATTAACGAGTTCGTACCCACACGACGAGTACCAAAACCATCAGAAAGCTTAAAACCACTCTTTCAAAACCCGCAATTCTTCAAAACAACGACGCTCACAACTGACATTCCAAAAGCACGCTCGACGCAACCACTCATCTCAATCAATGCACCGGCCCGAGAAAAAAATCACACAAACTCCATTTTCGCAGCAATATTACCCGTGGACAGGAAGAGGATAACCTTGTCCATGGCGCTCTCCTCCGGGGGTCACTGCAGCCTCTTCACACGGCTGCCCTTCCCGCCACTGGCCGCCAACAGAAGACGGGAAGGGACGGAAAACGCGTCGGGTCGTGGGGAGGAAGGGGCGCAGGGGGGACTTGGATGAATGGTTGGTGATTCAGGTTATGGAATGTTTAAGGTGATGGGATGTTTATGTCAGTGCAATAGTCTAGGAGAATTTCTTAAAAATCGGTAGGACATGTATTCAAGTAGAAATCTAGTTTGCAATGCGAGTGTAAAACTCATGTGTCTGTCCGGGAGGACATATTGAGAGGGGGCCACATTGTTGTAGCACAGTTTACAGTACTGTCAAAAAGTAATGGTATCTATTTTTCATAAACTGTATCTTGAATGAATTATGATTTGGATTCTCAGATATCTGGAACACTGTAAAAAAAATTGTAACCAACTGCAAATTTTCTTTTAACTTCAACCGCAACGTAAAGCTGTTCGCCTGTGGGAGGTCAACTCGCCCCTGCCTCCAGGGAAGTCAAGCTACTTATCTTACAGAATGGAGAAGATGCATCGTGGAAGAACAATTTGAATTGTGCATTCATGCTGCGCTCTCTCTCTCTCTCTCTCTCTCTCTCTCTCTCTCTCTCTCTCTCTCTCTCTCTCTCTCTCTCTCTCTCTCTCTCTCTCTCTCTCTCTCTCTCTCTCTCTCTCTCTCTCTCTCTCTCTCTCTCTCTCTCTCTCTCTCTCTCTCTCTCTCTCTCTCTCTCTCTCTCTCTCTCTCTCTCTCTCTCTCTCACACACACACACACACACACACACGCACACAAATGCACAGACACACACACACACACACACACACACACACACACACACACAAATGCACACACACACACACACACACACACACACACACAAATGCACACACACACACACACACACACACACACAAATGCACACACACACACACACACAAAAAAAAAGAAAAAAGAAAGTCAAAAGAAAGAAAAAAAAAAAGAAAAACACACACACACACAAAAAAAAAAAAAGGAAAGAAAAAAAAACACACACACACACGCACACATAGCACATTGGTCACACACAAGCGCACAAACACACATATATACATATAGAATAATAACGTCTGGGTTTCCCCCTCCTCTCGGCCGCAGGAAAACCCTCGCCGGCAACCCTGCGATGCCAGCTGACTGCGAGCGAGACTTTAACCGCCGCCTTTTAAATCTCCTGTTGCGCTCGCCTTTGATTTTTTCCTGATTTTGAAAGGTTAGATCCCCTCGTTACGTCTCGGGTAATGTATCAGTGACAGGGTCTTGTCGTCGAGAGAGTTTTGGGAGTTTAAAAGAGGTGCGGTAGCTTATATTCAACGGGATATAGGAGAAGAAATGTGTGGACAAAGATGAAGCCGAAGGAGGGACGTGTTTGAGCTTGCGAGCGTTACGGGCTTTGTGGAAATAACAGTTTTCTGGCTAGGCTTTAACCGTTCAGTGCAGCTCAGAGGATTTTTGGTCTGATTCTGTGAGTTATTCATTTTTATTTTGCAGTGAGATCCATTCCGTTGCTAAGTTATTGGTAAAGTATATCTGCCTTATCCTTTAGTGTGATTCTAAATAAG
>NC_061830.1:13347490-13354990 GCF_019202785.1 Penaeus chinensis
TTGGTTAGAGTCCCTTATCTTGCCTCTCCTATGTTACCTTGTTGCAAGCACCGTAAAGTATTTTATACACCTAGCTGAGAGGTATGCTTTGGCCTGCCCCCTTGAAGATTAATCTCTAGGGGCTGTCTTGTGGGTTGTCGTTTTTAGGTCTTTTCATAATGCACTTCTGTAAGATTTCCTCCTCATGGAACTCCAGGCTGAAAAATTAACTGATGTATCCTTCATCAATATCATCCATTTAGAATCTTGTATAACTTTCTGAGTTGATAGGTGATTCTGGCATATAGAATTTTATTCCATTTATCAATATTTCTGTTTGGAAAATTGAATTTTTGACATCCCTGTTGTCATGTTTTATTCTGAACATTTTACTTTGACCTTATGTTCCTCTTTTATTGAAAACAACTTATTCTTCTACAGCTTATCTGTCTTCACTTAAATGAAGAAACATTAACGGTGCTTCACCTTAGTTGTACTGATGTAGGGGTAGATCACAGATCAATTGGTGGTATTAAATTCCAAATTTCAGGTACAATGCATTTGAACAAGTTTTTTGCTCCTTTACAATTTAGCATGAATCCTTGTTTGTTCACTTCTTTGTATTTTTGCATTGTTTGACTATACTCAAACGACTATCAATTCTTATGTTTGACTGTAAATCATGGATAGAAATAAGAATCAACTGGTGCCATGTGTACAGTTTGTGAGTATAAGTGTGTGTATGCGTGTTTGCTTTTTCAATGATCTGAGAGAGAGTGTGAGTGAGAGTGTGAGTGTGAGTGAGAGTGAGAGTGTGAGTGTGAGTGTGAGTGAGAGTGAGAGTGTGAGTGTGAGTGTGAGTGAGAGTGAGAGTGTGAGTGTGAGTGAGAGTGAGAGTGAGAGTGAGAGTGAGAGTATGAGTATGAGTATGAGTATGAGTATGAGTATGAGTATGAGTATGAGTATGAGTATGAGTATGAGTATGAGTGTGAGTGTGAGTGTGAGTATGAGTATGAGTATGAGTATGAGTATGAGTATGAGTATGAGTATGAGTATGAGTATGAGTATGAGTGTGAGTGTGAGTGTGAGTGTGAGTGTGAGTGTGAGTGTGAGTGTGATGATTTTTCAGCCATCTTGTCTATGTATAGAGGAGGTATATATCTTCTGGTTATATAAAGTTAAAGCTGAAATGTACAATTTCTGAAAGTCTTCTTATATAGCATGTAGAGGATGTCTAAGTCTCTTCCCCTCCTATTTATAGCTTCTATCATTCATTTTGGAATACCTATGAATCTAGGTAAATGCATAAGATTTATTTTCCTGATGTCAGTGTTATTCTGCTTTGCAACCTACCTACCTCCTCCTTTTCAGACCATCCCTTGCATCCTTGGAGGAGGAAGGTAAAGGGTGTGATAATGACAGTACTACTTCCCTTATTGTGCATGGGTATAGTGCCTGTGGTACCCTTTCATCTTCTGCTGGTGAAGAAAGTTCTCATTGGGAGGGATCTGTGGCAAACAGTTCTTCACAATCTTCAGGTCTTGCTGAATCCACAGAAGTCTTGGCCTCTTCTTCTGATTCACTGCAAAGCAATGACAAGCCCTTATTTGTCTTTCAATCACAGTCCAAAGCAAAACTGGAAAATAAGTCATATGAGACTGAAAATGAAATATTTCACAGTAATTCTGGAAATCCTGAAACTGATTCATTACATCATAACTCGGCACAAGAAGTCAGCCTTGTCTCAAGAGTTGGAGCATCATGTGAAAGTAGTGACAGTGCTTTGCACTCTGACTCATATTGTAGAACATCAGAAGGGGGATCATCTAGGAATATTGAAGAATTAGAGCCCAGTGAAATGGAAATATCAGAATCTGAAGTTGATACACCAGAGGCAGACCTTCCGATGAGCCCAAAAGCCCAAGGGGAAGCAAAGACCCTATCTAGGTCTGTAGTAGAAGCTGAAAACAGCAAGACTGAATACAGAGATAGAGATCCCTGTAATTCAACTGTAAGTCAGGAAGTAACATGTAGTGATGAAAGTTCTCTGGGTGGTGATGCTCATGTAATAGAAGAGCAGGATAATGTATGCAATATGGATCAAGAAGTGCAGAGTGAATGGTACCAGGAAAATTCTGAGAGCAGCCAGGTAAACAGCATAAGAAGCACTGAAAGAGCAGACCATAAACGTGTAGATTCTTCAAACAAGGGATCATCTATGAATATTGAAGAATTAGAACCCAGTGAAATGGAAATATCAGAATCTGAAGTTGACACACCAGAGCCAGACCTTCACATGAGCCCAAAAACCCAAGAGGAAGCAAGGACCCCATCTAGGTCTGTAGTAGATGCTGAAAACACCAAGACTGACAACAGAGATGCAGAGCCCTGTGATTCAGTTGTAAGTCAGGAAGTAATTTGTAGTGAGGAAAGTTCTATGGTTGGTGATGCTTATGTAATAGGAGAGCAGGATAATGTATGCAATGTGGATCAAGAAATGCAGAGTGAATGTTATAAGGAAAATTCTGATAGTAAGCAGATGAACAGCATAGGAAGCACTGTAAATAAAAGAGCAGACCCCAAGATAGAAAGCTGTATGTCACAGCCTTGTAATGAGATTGATAAAGAAACAAGTGCTTATAAAGGAGAAGAGAGCCCAGAGACTGAAAAGAAAATAACCAGTTATGATAGCTTGAAAGATTCTAATGCAGTGACCCAAGAAAAGTCATCATTAGAGGGAGAAAAAATAAGTGATTTAGACCCAGACACCTCTCTTTTGAAAAGTTACACTTCCAGATTCTCAAGTAAATCACAAATAGAAAGTCACGTTCATGAGCTAACTCGCACCAAAAAGCTAGTTAAGCCACGTGAAAGTTATTACAGTAGTCTAGAAGTTATTAATGTGAATGAGGCAAATATTTTTGATGAATTCATTACAGAAGAGAAAAATTACCAACCTGATCTTGAGCAGATATGTGCTACTGATAAAAAGGTTTTCCCACATATTAAAGATCAGCAAAGTAGATTAAGCTTGAAAAAATATTCCTCTAGTACTTGTGAGTTTCTTTCTGAGGGCAGTGACTCTGTGTTCACAAATTTCCCTTCCTCAGGCTCTGATATGTGTTTGATCAGTGGTTCTGAAATGGGGAGGAATCTTCCAGATACTCCTTCTTCTAGAAATTCAGAAGGGGATGATTCAGTCTTTCTTCATAAAAATGATATGGATAATGTATGTACCACCGATCAGCCTAAAACAGAAAGGGAGGATTCCTGTGAGGCAGATGATTCTGTTTCCCCTGTCACACCTCCACCAAAAGGACCACTTATGAAAGTAGAGGAAGATCCAAAGTTTATATTTACAGTGACTCCACCTCCAACTTCCTTACTTTCTCTGCGAAAAATACTTCCACATCCACTGGTTTCAGCTACTTCATCATATTCATCTTCATCTCAAAATTTAGGAGAATCAGGCATTGATAGTTATGGCCCTGCCAACAGGGCAATTATTTTCTCACAGTCAGATTCTGAGCCAGCATCTTTTTCATCTCAACCCATACCTTCTACAGCTTCTAATGCTGATGTTCAGAATCTGTCTAACTGTACTAGTGAATCTGGAGATATTCAAGATAACTACAGTTCTGTTTGTCACTCTCATAGTGGTTCAGCGTTCAGCTACATGTCGAAAGATGATCTGGATTCAAGTGATAATGGGTCAGATGGTGAATCTTCTCCAGATCAGAAGTTCAATGATACTATAGAAGAAATGGAAATGATGCTCAAGTATGGCCTCAATTATGGAGAAAAAAAAGAAAATGATGAGGCCAAGGGAAAAATTCCTTCTTCTGGCGACATATGCAGTGCTGCAAGGAAAGCTCATGCAGAGTTTTCTGAGGTAGATGATAATGATGAATCTGAAAGCATTGTGAGCCCACGGAAATCAAGTGTAGCAAGCACCATTTCAAACTTCCAACCAAATATGGACTCAACACGATCTTCTTCTCTAAGGGAAGATGTTGAGAAACCTATGATTTTTGTTCAGAGTCCCGAGACTGTTGAAATAAATGAGGTCAGGTCACCGTCAGTCCTGTCAAACAAAAAGCAGAAGGAAGCACCACCTAAACCACCAAGGAATTTCAATTTGCAAAATGTGAACTTACAGAAGCACCCAGAGGAAGCCCGTGCTAAAATGCAGAAAAGAAGCCCAGTCTCTAAGCCTGTAAGTATTAGTAGACTTAAACCAAGTCCGCTTTCATTAACTCCAAAGGTTTCAAAAGTAGACACAACTAAAAAGGTTGTGAAGCAGTCTGGACCAAGAGTGGTAAATGAGCCAGGCTTGTATAAATCAGGCTCTCTGACAAATATATATAGGACATCAAAAGTGGGAGAGTCACCTGTTAGGATTCCAGTACAGTCAGTTGCAGGTTTCAGATCTCAGCCAAATTCTCCATTGACAAAAACCTTCACCTCTCAAAAGAAAAATTCACCATCAGAACCTGGACCAAGAGTGGTAAATGAGCCAGACTTGTATAAATCAGGCTCTCTGACAAATATATATAGGACATCAAAAGTGGGAGAATCACCTGTTAGGATTCCAGTTCAGTCAGTTGCAGGTTTCAGATCTCAGCCAAATTCTCCATTGACAAAAACCTTCACCTCTCAAAAGAAAAACTCACCATCAGAACCTTCAATGAGACTTAACAGTGGCAGGACCGCCCTTCCACCACGGCCTCCGGTTGTTAGAGCCAATATCAAGCCAATATCAAGTTTACCAAGTCATCAGATAAACAAATTCTCCACACCACAGGGAAAGAGTACAAGAACCAAAATGCATGTTTCTTCAGCAAGCAAGATCCATTCTCCATCACTGAAAACTCCAAAACATCTGAGGTTCAAGCATGGGATGAGTATTGTTAGTCCTGTTGCGAAATATCTCAAGGAAAATCCTCCCCCGCCCTTGGTTGTGAATATCAAGCCAAAGCACAAAATCAGTCCAGTCAAAATCCAGTCAGAGAGCCCAGTTTCCTTTCACTCTCCACTTGCCAGCAGCCAGAATTCGCCCCAGCGCCTGGCTAAAAGAATTCATCGAGAGGATGCAGAAGTACAAAGGAAAGCAGCCCTTAGTAAGATCCAGGGTGACCTTGATAAGTTAGCCTCCAAGATGAATAATGCACAGGTAAATACATAATTTTTTTCTATTGACATGTATTACAGAAGATTGCTAAAGTGCTGTGTGTGCATTCCTTCCTTTTAAATTTATACTTTTCAAATTAGGAAATATTCTGTTTTTATATTCATACATACTTTTTTTTTTTTCTGACTTTGAAAGTTCACAATCTTTTATTTCCCATAAGCTTCATAGGCTTTCTTTTTAGTCTTTGAAAGCTTTCTTTTTTTAGGCTTCATTTGCCAGTAACCTTTTATCTGTCTTGTTCTGCAGCTACTTCCTTCTCTTGTCTTATCTTTTTTTTATTTTTCTATCTTTTCATTTCCTTTCTCTGTCTCCCTCTTCAACAGTTCTTCTTCTTCTTCTTCTTCTTCTTCTTCTTCTTAAGTTTAGTTAATATTTACAGATTGAGTCTGGTGAGGACGAGACCTTAGAGCCAGTAGATGTGACTAGGAAACAGGTTCTTCCAAGAGCAGTGTACACTTCAGCTCCTGTTGTTGTGGTGAGTATGTGGAAGATACAACGTTGTGTTTGAATTCATATATTTTTTATTCGATTTTTTTGGGGGGAGGTGAAAAAAAGGGAAAAGAACAGGGATAGAGACTAACAATAGCTCTTTAGTGTTCATACTTTACAAATAGGACTTACAAACCTTAGTTCCTGAAGGAAAGTAAAAATGTTAATGCAAAGAGGTACCAAACAGTAATAAGTACACTCAAATCAATCTGAGATTGTGACCATCTATTCTGGACTGTCAACATTTTCATTACCTTGTGGACAAACATGCATCATCTGTACTGTCATCTGACAGTGCTGTCTAAAAAGAAAAGAAAAAAAGCATGAAATTCTGGTGCCCAGTACTTGAGGCACATTTAGAGAAAAACTTGAAAAAAACATCTGGCATGGCAAACACATCCCAGTCTCATTCTCCTTAACATTTTCACGCACCCTAACATCTAATCATGTCATGAGCCCATTTCCTGGTGACTGGGATGATGCCAGGTGCAGAGCAGCACATATGCTAATGCATCCGGGGTTTTGCCAACCTTTAGCGAAAATTTAACCTATTGTAAATGGGGAAAGAGAAGAGAAAAGAAAATATTTACTGCCTTTTTTCTTTATTCTGTACATCAATAAATCACTGGTGTTTCATGGTCTGTCCACTGTTGATATTGAGATACATTTTAAGGTTTTAAAGGCTACATTATTTTATATATTATTTGTTGGCTTTTTTCTCTTACAGGATTCACTTGAAAATAAAGAAAATGAAAGAATTCGAAGGTGCAGGGATATCCCTACTGACAAGCATCCTGTCCTTGTAATGAAGCACAAAGGTAGGTTCTTCTGTCTTTGGGGAGATATGGAAGGTTTTTCCTTTTTACTCATCTGTTTCTTAAAGTAAATGAAACGATAATGAAGCCACTTGATTCTTTCTCATATTTCACATGCATTTTTTATATCATGATCTATTTGTGTTTAGAATGATCTTTTATATCTCCAAAGAGTTTTTGCTCTTTCCCATTGATGATTTTGTGTTTCTCATCAAAAAGTTGTCCTTTTATCTCTGTGGCACAAACTTATTATCAGTGTTGGTATGGCTATGGGCAGGAGTGTGAAGACTCACTGGGTGGTGAGTAGTAGGTTAAAAAGTAGTTGGGTGGTGAGGGGTGAGTGTTGTTCACTTTTCCTTTGATGAAGGGAGTAGGGGGATGGTAGAAGGGCAACAAGAGGGTTTAAGAAGGACCATGGTTAGGGAGAGGTGGAGAGCTGAAGTAACTCAAATCTGTTCTGGTCCTCTTAATATACCCCTTTTGCCACCAATACTGGGAAGGGATAAGAGGGAAATGCAAAATATAGTGATGTAAACCACAGGTAAGATGTTGGTAGATGAAATTATATATTTTTTTATAAATAGTTTCTAGATTGTAAAGGGAATTATAGAAATTATTATTATTATTATTATTACCACAATATTGCAAAATTTACCCCTTTAATAACATGGAGCTAGGATTAATATTTCTCCCACCCACACAACAGTGTACATGGACTCATAGTGGAGAGTGCATGTACATCATCAGATTAGTAGTGCATGTATACATTCTTACTCTTAATAATTGTTAATCCCTAATTATTATTTATATCACTTAATCATTAAATTTATCTTTAGGTCCCTCATCACTTGTTTTCATGTTACATTGTATTACATTATGTAAATACATAAATCCACAATGAACTTGCAGGTCGTGTCAAGTTGCCCAAAGTAACATTTAAGGAAGGCCTGGTTGATGGATCCTCACCGAAGGGATACAAGAGTCCTACCCTTCAAAATCCAGTTATGTCATCCCTGAAAGATCGTC
>NC_061830.1:13377490-13379990 GCF_019202785.1 Penaeus chinensis
AAGAATGTACATGAAAAAATAAGACCCTGTCAATTCCGTATTTCTTTTACCTCTGGAAGCAGCACAATACAGATTCTGGATAAACTTTCTTAGCTTGCCGACAGCGAAACAAAAGGATCTCTTAATCAATCTTTCTTGTTTGAATGCTGATGTCTTTAACTCTCCATTTGTGTCATTTTACTCTAACTCCATAACAAGGCTTCTAGGGACTGACTAAATTAACGCAGGCCTCGAGCGGAGCTCATACACGCACACACTACACTGCCCAAATTGGTATCTGCAGTAGTTTGATCAGTTCAAGTTGAACGTGTATGGGGCCCGCAACACATCCAGTGTTCGCACGTTTTCATTTGTAAGAACTCTCCATGTCTTCCTTTGTCTCGTAACACTCCGCTTTCCTCTTCCATATCCATTGCGATTTCTTAGTCTTCTTGCTTAATGTTAATGTTACATACAGTATACCTACTATCCGACGTATATTAGCCTTTTATATATTTTCTCTAGATGAAATATCTGCAAAATCTTTTCCGATAAACTTGTTTTCTGTTTTATACACTTTCTTTCTCAACTTAAGTAGAATCTTCATGTCTACTAACATGACACCAGTTCTTTCCATTTTCTCTAGAATTCCTCTATCCTCGGTCGAACAGCCTTCTTCCCATATTCTTTGGCAAAAGTTAACTGAACTCACTACATTCCTCCGGCTCCTGCCTTCATGTGATTGTATGTTGATGCCAACTCTACTGCTCATCATCACCTTCGACTTCCTTGTGTTTATTTTCAATCCTCCTCTCTCCAACTTTTCTTTCCATGCTTAGTATCTTCTTAGCATTGTGATCATCACAATGTTGTTAAAATACTAATAAGAATACTAATACTACCAGTAATAAGAAAAAAATAAAGTCTTTCCGAAAATCTAGGAAAGGATAAACATATAGGAGAGCGGGAACTAGTAATTGACACCTTGGTGACTATCTTCAATGGTGATCCATTATAGATAGTGAAGCTAACTTTGAATATTCCCACCACTCTACAACAGGGCTTTATGCTACATTTACCTCTAAATCAGGGGTTCCCAACCAAGGGCTATGGGATACTTTCTGGAGGTCCATGAAGCAATATGAAAATTATGACTGAATTAAACTGGATTTTGTCTCACCTACAGTACCTACAGACAATTCTCTCTCACATATCAATAAATTGGAATCTTTCCATGTCCTCTTGTCCTGTTGGCATCATTAGATTATTCATAACTAGTAATAACTGAATCTGAAAAGATGGCAGACATTGAACATGGAGATCATTGTATATTAGTCGGGGGCAACAAAAAAAGAAAAGTTTGAGAACCAGTGCTCTAAATACAAACCCTAATTGCAAATCAGATCAAATTTCACTCACGTCTGGGTCTCGGATCCGTGGATTCTACCGCATTTTGAGACAATCACGTTGTCGCTGTTGCCGCACTTCTTTGCCCCCTTCCCGACGGAGGAACCACCGCCGATGATTGCGTTCTCTCCGTCCCGGAAATTCGTGAAGGACAGCATGTTTGGCTGCTCGAGGTCGAAGTCCATGAAGTCTAACTTGATGGGGCAAGGGCCGTCGTCTGGTTTGTCCGATACGCACTGGAAGCAGAAGGGCATTAAGGGAAGGCGAACTTCAGATTCACGTTGAAACATCAACCTTGCGTTCATTAAGGGGCTGCAAACACACACACACACACATAGATTGAGAAACTAAAAGCTTTGAGAGCCGAGCCCGTCGTCTGCCTCCACTCACCCTGAAAACGTACGATACTTAGATAGATAGATATATAGATAGATAGAGAGAAAGACAGATAAATAAAGACAGAGACTTAGGCAGACAGAAACAGAGAAAGACATAGATAGAGATAGAGATAGAGAAACTAAGAGCTTTGAGAGCTCCATTCATCCTGAAGACCTACGAGAGAGAGAGAGAGAGAGAGAGAGAGAGAGAGAGAGAGAGAGAGAGAGAGAGAGAGAGAGAGAGAGAGAGAGAGAGAGAGAGAGAGAGATAAATAGATAGATAGATAGATAGATAGATAGATAGATAGAGAGAGAGAGAGAAAGAAAAAGAGAGAAAAACAGATAGACAGACAGAGATAGATAATAGAGAAACGGAAATCCTTGAGATCTGACCCCGTCGCCCGCCTCCACTCACCCTGAACACGTACGGACACCTGATGTTGTTCAAGTAAGGCTGCGGGTAATTCGGGGAAGTGATCACGCGGTCCTTCGGAAACACTTCGGTTCCTTGCAGGGTGTAGAAGACGCCGCCGCAGCATCCGGGCGGGGATCTCAACACCAGTCTGGGGAGAAGATGAGGGATGTGAGGATGTGGAGGAGGAGGGGGGAGGAAGGAGGGATAGGGGATGAGAGATGAAGGAGGAGGGATAGGGGATGAGGGAGGAGGAGGAGGAGCAGTGAGGATGTGGAGGAGGAGAGAGGAGGGAGGAGGATGATTTGAGAATGAGGGATGAGGA